>NC_060192.1:44053616-44071116 GCF_021184085.1 Oncorhynchus gorbuscha
AGATGCTGCGTTGTGAGCAGGTGTCTGAGTCTGTCTGGTTCAAGTGCCTTCCCGAGGCAACCTGCTGTTCACCTGCTGTTCAAGATCGAGTCTCCAGTTTGTCCTCGTCATTTCGAGTGAAAGTTGTGTTTTTTGTTTGTATTTACTTTACTGGATTAAAGACTCTGTTTTCGCCAAGTCGCTTTTGGGTCCTCTTTCACCTGCATGACAGAAGGAACCGACCAAGGAATGGACCCAGCGACTTCAGACGCTCGTTACACTGCCGTCGAGATCCAAGGAGCCATGCTCGGCAGACACGAGCAGGAATTGTCTGCTGCTCGCCATGCCGTGGAGAACCTGGCCGCTCAGGTTTCCGACCTCTCTGGACAGTTCCAGAGTCTACGTCTCGTGCCACCTGTTACTTCCTGGCCTGCCGAGCCTCCAGAACCTAGGGTTAATAACCCACCTTGCTACTCCGGGCAGCCCACTGAGTGCCGCTCCTTTCTCACGCAGTGTGAGATTGTGTTCTCTCTCCAACCCAACACATACTCTAGAGAGAGAGCTCGGGTTGCTTACGTCATTTCACTCCTTACTGGCCGGGCTCGAGAATGGGGCACAGCTATCTGGGAGGCAAGGGCTGATTGCTCTAACAGGTTCCAGAACTTTAAAGAGGAGATGATTCGGGTTTTTGACCGTTCAGTTTTTGGTAGGGAGGCTTCTAGGGCCCTGGCTTCCTTATGCCAAGGTGAACGGTCCATAACGGATTATTCTATTGAGTTTCGCACTCTTGCTGCCTCTAGTGAGTGGAACGAGCCGGCGCTGCTCGCTCGTTTTCTGGAGGGACTCCACGCAGTGGTTAAGGATGAGATTCTCTCCCGGGAGGTTCCTTCAGATGTGGACTCTTTGATTGCTCTCGCCATCCGCATAGAACGACGGGTAGATCTTCGTCACCGGGCTCGTGGAAGAGAGCTCGCATCAACGGTGTTTCCCTGCTCCGCATCGCAACCATCTCCCTCCTCTGGCTCAGAGTCTGAGCCCATGCAGCTGGGAGGGATTCGCATCTCGACTAAGGAGAGGGAACGGAGGATCACCAACCGCCTGTGCCTCTATTGCGGAGTTGCTGGACATTTTGTTAATTCATGTCCAGTAAAGCCAGAGCTCATCTGTAAGCGGAGGGCTACAGGTGAGCGCAACTACTCAAGTCTCTCCATCAAGATCCTGTACTACTTTGTCGGTCCATCTACGCTGGACCGGTTCGGGTGCTACATGTAGTGCCTTGATAGACTCTGGGGCTGAGGGTTGTTTCATGGACGAAGCATGGGTTCGGAAACATGACATTCCTTTCAGAGAGTTAGAGAAGCCTACGCCCATGTTCGCCTTAGATGGTAGTCATCTTCCCAGTATCAGATTTGAGACACTACCTTTAACCCTCACAGTATCTGGTAACCACAGTGAGACTATTTCTTTTTTGATTTTCCGTTCACCGTTTACACCTGTTGTTTTGGGTCATCCCTGGCTAGTATGTCATAATCCTTCTATTAATTGGTCTAGTAATTCTATCCTATCCTGGAACGTTTCTTGTCATGTGAAGTGTTTAATGTCTGCCATCCCTCCCGTTTCTTCTGTCCCTACTTCTCAGGAGGAACCTGGCGATTTGACAGGAGTGCCGGAGGAATATCATGATCTGCGCACGGTCTTCAGTCGGTCCCGAGCCAACTCCCTTCCTCCTCACCGGTCGTATGATTGTAGTATTGATCTCCTTCCGGGGACCACTCCTCCTCGGGGTAGACTATACTCTCTGTCGGCTCCCGAACGTAAGGCTCTCGAGGATTATTTGTCTGTGTCTCTTGACGCCGGTACCATAGTGCCTTCTTCCTCTCCGGCCGGGGCGGGGTTCTTTTTTGTTAAGAAGAAGGACGGTACTCTGCGCCCTGCGTGGATTATCGAGGGCTGAATGACATAACGGTTAAGAATCGTTATCCGCTTCCCTTATGTCATCAGCCTTCGAGATTCTGCAGGGAGCCAGGTGCTTTACTAAGTTGGACCTTCGTAACGCTTACCATCTCGTGCGCATCAGAGAGGGGGACGAGTGGAAACGGCGTTTAACACTCCGTTAGGGCATTTTGAGTACCGGGTTCTGCCGTTTGGTCTCGCCAATGCGCCAGCTGTTTTTCAGGCATTAGTTAATGATGTTCTGAGAGACATGCTGAACATCTTTGTTTTTGTCTATCTTGACGATATCCTGATTTTTTCTCCGTCACTCGAGATTCATGTTCAGCACGTTCGACGTGTTCTACAGCGCCTTTTAGAGAATTGTCTCTACGTAAAGTCTGAGAAGTGCTCTTTTCATGTCTCCTCCGTTACTTTTCTCGGTTCCGTTATTTCCGCTGAAGGCATTCAGATGGATTCCGCTAAGGTCCAAGCTGTCAGTGATTGGCCCGTTCCAAGGTCACGTGTCGAGTTGCAGCGCTTTTAGGTTTCGCTAATTTCTATCGGCGTTTCATTCGTAATTTCGGTCAAGTTGCTGCCCCTCTCACAGCTCTTACTTCTGTCAAGACGTGTTTTAAGTGGTCCGGTTCCGCCCAGGGAGCTTTTGATCTTCTAAAAGAACGTTTTACGTCCGCTCCTATCCTCGTTACTCCTGACGTCACTAGACAATTCATTGTCGAGGTTGACGCTTCAGAGGTAGGCGTGGGAGCCATTCTATCCCAGCGCTTCCAGTCTGACGATAAGGTTCATCCTTGCGCTTATTTTTCTCATCGCCTGTCGCCATCTGAGCGCAACTATGATGTGGGTAACCGTGAACTGCTCGCCATCCGCTTAGCCCTAGGCGAATGGCGACAGTGGTTGGAGGGGCGACCGTTCCTTTTGTCGTTTGGACAGACCATAAGAACCTTGAGTACATCCGTTCTGCCAAACGACTTAATGCCCGTCAAGCTCGTTGGGCGTTGTTTTTCTTTCGTTTCGAGTTTGTGATTTCTTACCGTCCGGGTAGCAAGAACACCAAGCCTGATGCCTTATCCCGTCTGTTTAGTTCTTCTGTGGCTTCTACTGATCCCGAGGGGATTCTTCCTTATGGGCGTGTTGTCGGGTTAACAGTCTGGGGAATTGAAAGACAGGTTAAGCAAGCACTCACGCACACTGCGTCGCCCGCGCTTGTCCTAGTAACCTCCTTTTCGTTCCTGTTTCCACTCGTCTGGCTGTTCTTCAGTGGGCTCACTCTGCCAAGTTAGCTGGTCATCCCGGTGTTCGAGGCACTCTTGCGTCTATTCGCCAGCGCTTTTGGTGGCCGACTCAGGAGCGTGACACGCGCCGTTTCGTGGCTGCTTGTTCGGACTGCGCGCAGACTAAGTCGGGTAACTCTCCTCCTGCCGGTCGTCTCAGACCGCTCCCCATTCCTTCTCGACCATGGTCTCACATCGCCCTAGACTTCATTACCGGTCTGCCTTTGTCTGCGGGGAAGACTGTGATTCTTACGGTTGTCGATAGGTTCTCTAAGGCGGCACATTTCATTCCCTCGCTAAACTTCCTTCCGCTAAGGAGACGGCACAAATCATTATCGAGAATGTATTCAGAATTCATGGCCTCCCGTTAGACGCCGTTTCAGACAGAGGCCCGCAATTCACGTCACAGTTTTGGAGGGAGTTCTGTCGTTTGATTGGTGCGTCCGTCAGTCTCTCTCTCCGGGTTTCATCCCCAGTCTAACGGTCAAGCAGAGAGGGCCAATCAGACGATTGGTCGCATACTACGCAGCCTTTCTTTCAGAAACCCTGCGTCTTGGGCAGAACAGCTCCCTGGGCAGAATACGCTCACAATTCGCTTCCTTCGTCTGCTACCGGGTTATCTCCGTTTCAGAGTAGTCTGGGTTACCAGCCTCCTCTGTTCTCATCCCAGCTTGCCGAGTCCAGCGTTCCCTCCGCTCAAGCGTTTGTCCAACGTTGTGAGCGCACCTGGAGGAGGGTGAGGTCTGCACTTTGCCGTTACAGGGCACAGACTGTGAGAGCCGCCAATAAACGCAGGATTAAGAGTCCAAGGTATTGTTGCGGCCAGAGAGTGTGGCTTTCCACTCGCAACCTTCCTCTTACGACAGCTTCTCGTAAGTTGACTCCGCGGTTCATTGGTCCGTTCCGTGTCTCCCAGGTCGTCAATCCTGTCGCTGTGCGACTGCTTCTTCCGCGACATCTTCGTCGCGTCCATCCTGTCTTCCATGTCTCCTGTGTTAAGCCCTTTCTTCGCACCCCGTTCGTCTTCCCTCCCCCTCCCGTCCTTGTCGAGAGCGCACCTATTTACAAGGTACATAAGATCATGGACATGCGTTCTCGGGGACGGGGTCACCAATACTTAGTGGATTGGGAGGGTTACGGTCCTGAGGAGAGGAGTTGGGTTCCGTCTCGGGACGTGCTGGACCGTTCACTCATTGATGATTTCCTCCGTTGCCGCCAGGATTCCTCCTCGAGTGCGCCAGGAGGCGCTCGGTGAGTGGGGGGTACTGTCATGTTTTGTCATTTATTATCTTGTCTTGTCCCTGTGCTTCCCATTCTATTCGTTTCCCTCTGCTGGTCTTATTAGGTTCTTTCCCTTTTTCTATCCCTCTCTCTCCCCCTCCCTCTCTCACTCTCTCGCTCTCTCTTCTCTCTATCGTTCCGTTCCTGCTCCCAGCTGTTCCTATTCCCCTAATCAATCATTTAGTCTTCCCACACCTGTTCCCGATCCTTTCCCCTGATTAGAGTCCCTATTTCTTCCTTTGTGTTCCGTTCCTGTCCTGTCGGTTCCTTGTCTAGAATTCACCGTGCTGTGTTTGTGTATCGCCCTGTCGTGTCGTGTTTTCCTCAGATGCTGCGTTGTGAGCAGGTGTCTGAGTCTGTCTGGTTCAAGTGCCTTCCCGAGGCAACCTGCTGTTCACCTGCTGTTCAAGATCGAGTCTCCAGTTTGTCCTCGTCATTTCGAGTGAAAGTTGTGTTTTTTTGATTGTATTTACTTTACTGGATTAAAGACTCTGTTTTCGCCAAGTCGCTTTTGGGTCCTCTTTCACCTGCATGACAAAAAGTGCATAAAAAAGCTCCCGTTGAAATATGTAGCTTAAATTAATAACTGGTTTGTAACAGATGACATTCATATTCTGGCTATCTCTGAAACTCACTTAGATAAAACCTTTGATGATACAGTGGTAGCAATACATGGTTATAACATCCACAGAAAAGACAGACATGCCAAAGGTGGAGGTGCTGCTGTTTATATTCAGAACCACATTCCTGTAAAGATTAGAGAGGATCTCATGTTAAATACTGCTGAAGTAATATGGCTACAGGTTCATCTGCCTCACCTAAAGCCCATTCTGGTGTGAAGCTGCTATAGACAGTCAGTATCTGGATAATGTTAAATACTGTTGAAGTAATATGGCTACAGGTTCATCTGCCTCACCTAAAGCCCATTCTGGTGGGAAGCTGCTATAGACCACCGAGTGCTAACAGTCAGTATCTGGATAACATGTATGAAATGCTTGATAATGTATGTGATATCAACAGAGAGGTATATTTTCTGGATGACTTAAATATTGACTGGCTTTCATCAAGTTGCCCACTCAAGAAAAAGCCTCAAACTGTAACCAGAGCCTGTAAATGTCATGCAGGTGAAAGAGGACCCAAAAGCGACTTGGCGAAAACAGAGTCTTTAATCCAGTAAAGTAAATACAATCAAAAAAACACAACTTTCACTCGAAATGACGAGGACAAACTGGAGACTCGATCTTGAACAGCAGGTGAACAGCAGGTTGCCTCGGGAAGGCACTAGAACCAGACAGACTCAGACACCTGCTCACCACGCAGCATCTGAGGAAAACACGACACGACAGGGCGATACACAAACACAGCACGGTGAATTCTAGACAAGGAACCGACAGGGCAGAAACGAATAACAAGGAGAGAAATAGGGACTCTAATCAGGGAAAAGGATCGGGAACAGGTGTGGGAAGACTAAATGATGATTAGGGGAATAGGAACAGCTGGGAGCAGGAACGGAACGATAGAGAGAAGAGAGAGCGAGAGAGTGAGAGAGGGAGGGGGAGAGAGAGGGATAGAAAGAGGGAAAGAACCTAATAAGACCAGCAGAGGGAAACGAATAGAATGGGAAGCACAGGGACAAGACAAGATAATAAATGACAAAACATGACAGTACCCCCCACTCACCGGCGCCTCCTGGCGCACTCGAGGAGGAATCCTGGCGGCAACGGAGGAAATCATCAATGAGTGAACGGTCCAGCACGTCCCGAGACGGAACCCAACTCCTCTCCTCAGGACCGTAACCCTCCCAATCCACTAAGTATTGGTGACCCCGTCCCGAGAACGCATGTCCATGATCTTATGTACCTTGTAAATAGGTGCGCTCGACAAGGACGGGGGGGGAGGGAAGACGAACGGGGGTGCGAAGAAAGGGCTTGACACAGGAGACATGGAAGACAGGATGGACGCGACGAAGATGTCGCGGAAGAAGCAGTCGCACAGCGACAGGATTGACGACCTGGGAGACACGGAACGGACCAATGAACCGCGGAGTCAACTTACGAGAAGCTGTCGTAAGAGGAAGGTTGCGAGTGGAAAGCCACACTCTCTGGCCGCAACAATACCTTGGACTCTTAATCCTGCGTTTATTGGCGGCTCTCACAGTCTGTGCCCTGTAACGGCAAAGTGCAGACCTCACCCTCCTCCAGGTGCGCTCACAACGTTGGACAAACGCTTGAGCGGAGGGAACGCTGGACTCGGCAAGCTGGGATGAGAACAGAGGAGGCTGGTAACCCAGACTACTCTGAAACGGAGATAACCCGGTAGCAGACGAAGGAAGCGAATTGTGAGCGTATTCTGCCCAGGGGAGCTGTTCTGCCCAAGACGCAGGGTTTCTGAAAGAAAGGCTGCGTAGTATGCGACCAATCGTCTGATTGGCCCTCTCTGCTTGACCGTTAGACTGGGGATGAAACCCGGAAGAGAGACTGACGGACGCACCAATCAAACGACAGAACTCCCTCCAAAACTGTGACGTGAATTGCGGGCCTCTGTCTGAAACGGCGTCTAACGGGAGGCCATGAATTCTGAATACATTCTCGATAATGATTTGTGCCGTCTCCTTAGCGGAAGGAAGTTTAGCGAGGGGAATGAAATGTGCCGCCTTAGAGAACCTATCGACAACCGTAAGAATCACAGTCTTCCCCGCAGACAAAGGCAGACCGGTAATGAAGTCTAGGGCGATGTGAGACCATGGTCGAGAAGGAATGGGAGCGGTCTGAGACGACCGGCAGGAGGAGAGTTACCCGACTTAGTCTGCGCGCAGTCCGAACAAGCAGCCACGAAACGGCGCGTGTCACGCTCCTGAGTCGGCCACCAAAAGCGCTGGCGAATAGACGCAAGAGTGCCTCGAACACCGGGATGACCAGCTAACTTGGCAGAGTGAGCCCACTGAAGAACAGCCAGACGAGTGGAAACAGGAACGAAAAGGAGGTTACTAGGACAAGCGCGGCGACGCAGTGTGCGTGAGTGCTTGCTTAACCTGTCTTTCAATTCCCCAGACTGTTAACCCGACAACACGCCCATAAGGAAGAATCCCTCGGGATCAGTAGAAGCCACAGAAGAACTAAACAGACGGGATAAGGCATCAGGCTTGGTGTTCTTGCTACCCGGACGGTAAGAAATCACAAACTCGAAACGAGCGAAAAACAACGCCCAACGAGCTTGACGGGCATTAAGTCGTTTGGCAGAACGGATGTACTCAAGGTTCTTATGGTCTGTCCAAACGACAAAAGGAACGGTCGCCCCCTCCAACCACTGTCGCCATTCGCCTAGGGCTAAGCGGATGGCGAGCAGTTCACGGTTACCCACATCATAGTTGCGCTCAGATGGCGACAGGCGATGAGAAAATAAGCGCAAGGATGAACCTTATCGTCAGACTGGAAGCGCTGGGATAGAATGGCTCCCACGCCTACCTCTGAAGCGTCAACCTCGACAATGAATTGTCTAGTGACGTCAGGAGTAACGAGGATAGGAGCGGACGTAAAACGTTCTTTTAGAAGATCAAAAGCTCCCTGGGCGGAACCGGACCACTTAAAACACGTCTTGACAGAAGTAAGAGCTGTGAGAGGGGCAGCAACTTGACCGAAATTACGAATGAAACGCCGATAGAAATTAGCGAAACCTAAAAAAGCGCTGCAACTCGACACGTGACCTTGAACGGGCCAATCACTGACAGCTTGGACCTTAGCGGAATCCATCTGAATGCCTTCAGCGGAAATAACGGAACCGAGAAAAGTAACGGAGGAGACATGAAAAGAGCACTTCTCAGCCTTTACGTAGAGACAATTCTCTAAAAGGCGCTGTAGAACACGTCGAACGTGCTGAACATGAATCTCGAGTGACGGAGAAAAAATCAGGATATCGTCAAGATAGACAAAAACAAAGATGTTCAGCATGTCTCTCAGAACATCATTAACTAATGCCTGAAAAACAGCTGGCGCATTGGCGGACCGAACGGCAGAACCCGGTACTCAAAATGCCCTAACGGAGTGTTAAACGCCGTTTTCCACTCGTCCCCCTCTCTGATGCGCACGAGATGGTAAGCGTACGAAGGTCCAACTTAGTAAAGCACCTGGCTCCCTGCAGAATCTCGAAGGCTGATGACATAAGGGGAAGCGGATAACGATTCTTAACCGTTATGTCATTCAGCCCTCGATAATCCACGCAGGGCGCAGAGTACCGTCCTTCTTCTTAACAAAAAGAACCCCGCCCGGCCGGAGAGGAAGAAGGCACTATGGTACCGGCGTCAAGAGACACAGACAAATAATCCTCGAGAGCCTTACGTTCGGGAGCCGACAGAGAGTATAGTCTACCCCGAGGAGGAGTGGTCCCCGGAAGGAGATCAATACTACAATCATACGACCGGTGAGGAGGAAGGGAGTTGGCTCGGGACCGACTGAAGACCGTGCGCAGATCATGATATTCCTCCGGCACTCCTGTCAAATCGCCAGGTTCCTCCTGAGAAGTAGGGACAGAAGAAACGGGAGGGATGGCAGACATTAAACACTTCACATGACAAGAAACGTTCCAGGATAGGATAGAATTACTAGACCAATTAATAGAAGGATTATGACATACTAGCCAGGGATGACCCAAAACAACAGGTGTAAACGGTGAACGGAAAATCAAAAAATAAATAGTCTCACTGTGGTTACCAGATACTGTGAGGGTTAAAGGTAGTGTCTCAAATCTGATACTGGGAAGATGACTACCATCTAAGGCGAACATGGGCGTAGGCTTCTCTAACTCTCTGAAAGGAATGTCATGTTTCCGAACCCATGCTTCGTCCATGAAACAACCCTCAGCCCCAGAGTCTATCAAGGCACTACATGTAGCACCCGAACCGGTCCAGCGTAGATGGACCGACAAAGTAGTACAGGATTTTGATGGAGAGACTTGAGTAGTTGCGCTCACCTGTAGCCCTCCGCTTACAGATGAGCTCTGGCTTTACTGGACATGAATTAACAAAATGTCCAGCAACTCCGCAATAGAGGCACAGGCGGTTGGTGATCCTCCGTTCCCTCTCCTTAGTCGAGATGCGAATCCCTCCCAGCTGCATGGGCTCAGTCTCTGAGCCAGAGGAGGGAGATGGTTGCGATGCGGAGCAGGGAAACACCGTTGATGCGAGCTCTCTTCCACGAGCCCGGTGACGAAGATCTACCCGTCGTTCTATGCGGATGGCGAGAGCAATCAAAGAGTCCACATCTGGAGGAACCTCCCGGGAGAGAATCTCATCCTTAACCAATGCGTGGAGTCCCTCCAGAAAACGAGCGAGCAGCGCCGGCTCGTTCCACTCACTAGAGGCAGCAAGAGTGCGAAACTCAATAGAATAATCCGTTATGGACCGTTCACCTTGGCATAAGGAAGCCAGGGCCCTAGAAGCCTCCCTACCAAAAACTGAACGGTCAAAAACCCGAATCATCTCCTCTTTAAAGTTCTGGAACTTGTTAGAGCAATCAGCCCTTGCCTCCCAGATAGCTGTGCCCCATTCTCGAGCCCGGCCAGTAAGGAGTGAAATGACGTAAGCAACCCGAGCTCTCTCTCTAGAGTATGTGTTGGGTTGGAGAGAGAACACAATCTCACACTGCGTGAGAAAGGAGCGGCACTCAGTGGGCTGCCCGGAGTAGCAAGGTGGGTTATTAACCCTAGGTTCTGGAGGCTCGGCAGGCCAGGAAGTAACAGGTGGCACGAGACGAAGACTCTGGAACTGTCCAGAGAGGTCGGAAACCTGAGCGGCCAGGTTCTCCACGGCATGGCGAGCAGCAGACAATTCCTGCTCGTGTCTGCCGAGCATGGCTCCTTGGATCTCGACGGCAGTGTAACGAGCGTCTGAAGTCGCTGGGTCCATTCCTTGGTCGGTTCCTTCTGTCATGCAGGTGAAAGAGGACCCAAAAGCGACTTGGCGAAAACAGAGTCTTTAATCCAGTAAAGTAAATACAATCAAAAAAACACAACTTTCACTCGAAATGACGAGGACAAACTGGAGACTCGATCTTGAACAGCAGGTGAACAGCAGGTTGCCTCGGGAAGGCACTAGAACCAGACAGACTCAGACACCTGCTCACCACGCAGCATCTGAGGAAAACACGACACGACAGGGCGATACACAAACACAGCACGGTGAATTCTAGACAAGGAACCGACAGGGCAGAAACGAATAACAAGGAGAGAAATAGGGACTCTAATCAGGGAAAAGGATCGGGAACAGGTGTGGGAAGACTAAATGATGATTAGGGGAATAGGAACAGCTGGGAGCAGGAACGGAACGATAGAGAGAAGAGAGAGCGAGAGAGTGAGAGAGGGAGGGGGAGAGAGAGGGATAGAAAGAGGGAAAGAACCTAATAAGACCAGCAGAGGGAAACGAATAGAATGGGAAGCACAGGGACAAGACAAGATAATAAATGACAAAACATGACAGTAAACTGGTTCAGGTTGTCAGTCAACCTACCAGGGTAGTTACAAACAGCACAGGAATGACATCATCAACATGTATTGGTCACATCTTAATTAATGCTTCAGATATTTGCTTAAAAGCAGTATCCAGATCCATTGGATGTAGTGAGCACAATATAATAGCCATATCTAGGAAAACCAATGTTCCAAAGGCTGGGCCTAATATAGTGTATAAGAGGTCATACAATAAGTTTTGTAGTGATTCCTATGTCGGCGCCGGCTTACTTCCGGCACTGACAGAGATGGCCGCCTCGCTTCGCGTTCCTAGGAAACTATGCAGTTTTTTTTTTTTTTTTACGTGTTATTTCTTACATTGGTACCCCAGGTCATCTTAGGTTTCATTACATACAGTCGAGAAGAACTACTGAATATAAGATCAGCGTCAACTCACCATCAGTACGACCAAGAATATGACTTTCGCGAAGCGGATCCTGCGTTCTGCCTTTCACCCAGGACAACGGAATGGATCCCAGCCGGCGACCCCAAAAAACGACTTTGAAAAAGGGGAAAACGAAGCGTTCTTCTGGTCAGACTCTGGAGACGGGCACATCGTGCACCACTCCCTAGCATTCTCCTCGCAAATGTCCAGTCTCTTGACAACAAGGTTGATTAAATCCGAGCAAGGGTAGCATTCCAGAGGGACATCAGAGACTGTAACGTTCTTTGCTTCACGGAAACATGGCTCACTGGAGAGACGCTATCGGAGACGGTGCAGCCAGCTGGTTTCTCCATGCATCACGCCGACAGAAACCAACATCTTTCTGGTAAGAAGAGGGGTGGGGGCGTATGCTTTATGGTTAACGTGACGTGGTGTGATCATAACAACATACAGGTACTCAAGTCCTTCTGTTCACCTGATTTAGAATTCCTCACAATCAAATGTAGACCACATTATCTACCAAGGGAATTCTCTTCGATTATAATCACAGCCGTATATATTCCCCCCCAAGCAGACACATCGATGGCTCTGAACGAACTTTATTTGACTCTTTGCAAACTGGAATCCATATATCCGGAGGCTGCATTCATTGTAGCTGGGGATTTTAACAAGGCTAATCTGAAAACAATACTCCCTAAATTTTATCAGCATATCGATTGTGCAACCAGGGCTGGAAAAACCTTGGATCATTGCTATTCCAACTTCTGCGACGCATATAAGGCCCTGCCCCGCTCTCCTTTCGGAAAAGCTGACCACGACTCCATTTTGTTGATCCCTGCCTACAGACAGAAACTAAAACAAGAAGCTCCCGCGCTGAGGTCTGTTCAACGCTGGTCCGACCAAGCTGATTCCACACTCCAACACTGCTTCCATCACGTGGACTGGGATATGTTCCGTATTGCGTCAGACGACAACATTGACGAATACGCTTACTCGGTGTGCGAGTTCATTAGAACGTGCGTCGAAGATGTCATTCCCATAGCAACGATTAAAACATTCCCAAACCAGAAACCGTGGATTGATGGCAGCATTCGCGTGAAACCAAAAGCACTCACAAACTTTTACAGATGCACAATCGAGAGCATCCTGTCGGGCTTGTATCACCGCCTGGTACGGCAACTGCTCCGCCCATAACCGTAAGGCTCTCCAGAGGGTAGTGAGGTCTGCACAACGCATCACCGGGGGCAAACTAACTGCCCTCCAGGACACCTACACCACCCGATGTCACAGGAAGGCCATAAAGATCATCAAGGACAACAACCACCGAGCCACTGCCTGATCACCCGCTATCATCCAGAAGGCGAGGTCAGTACAGGTGCATCAAAGCTGGGACCGAGAGACTGAAAAACAGCTTCTATCTCAAGGCCATCAGACTGTTAAACAGCCACCACTAACATTGAGTGGCTGCTGCCAACACACTGACTCAACTCCAACCACTTTAATAACGGGAATTGATGGGAAATAATGTACAATATATCACTAGCCACTTTAAACAATGCTACCTAATATAATGTTTACATACCCTACATTATTCATCTCATATGTATACGTATATACTGTACTCTATATCATCTACTGCATCCTTATGTAATACATGTATCACTAGCCACTTTAACTATGCCACTTTGTTTACATACTCATCTCATATGTATATACTGTACTCGATACCTTCTACTGTATGCTGCCCTGTACCATCACTCATTCATATATCCTTATGTACATATTCTTTATCCCCTTACACTGTGTATAAGACAGTAGTTTTGGAATTGTTAATTAGATTACTTGTTGGTTATTACTGCATTGTCGGAACTAGAAGCACAAGCATTTCGCTACACTCGCACTAACATCTGCTAACCATGTGTATGTGACAAATAAATTTAGATTTGATTTGATTTGATATGTGTTGGTGCGTTGTGTGTAATGAGGAGCAACCAGATGCTGCTGGTCTGTGGTGTGTAATGAGGAGCAACCAGAAGCTGCTGGTCTGTGGTGTGTAATGAGGAGCAACCAGACGCTGCTGGTCTGTGGTGTGTAATGAGGAGCAACCAGACGCTGCTGGTCTGTGGTGTGTAATGAGGAGCAACCAGACGCTGCTGGTCTGTGGTGTGTAATGAGGAGCAACCAGACGCTGCTGGTCTGTGGTGTGTAATGAGGAGCAACCAGATGCTGCTGGTCTGTGGTGTGTAATGAGGAGTAACCAGACGCTGCACTTGACACATTCATGAAATGTCTTATCCCAGTTAGTAATAAGCACACACCCATTAAGAGAAATTACTAAAAACTGTTCAATCCCTGTGGATTGATGAGGAATTGAAAAGTTGCACGGTTGAGAGGGATGAGGCAAATACCGATTGGCAAACGCGCTGCAAATTGAGAAATCATGTGACTAAACTGAATAAAAAGAAGAAGAAACTACACAATAAAAAAAAGACTTTGGAGAAAAAAAAAAAAAAAAGACTTTGGAGAATCTAAATTTACATTTTGGGACATTTCCTTCATTGAATCAGGTAGGCTCATTCATTACAAAACTGATTGATATTGCCAACTACTTTAATGATTTTTTAATTGGCAAGATTAGCATATTTACGCATGACATCCCAGCAACAAACGCTGACACTACAAATCCAAATATATCTGACCAAATTATGAAAGACAAGAATTGCAATTTTGAAATCCGTAAAGTGAGTGTGGAAGAGGTGAAAAAAATGATTGTTGTCTATCAACAATGGCAAAGCACCACGGCCATCCAACTCTGACAAGTTGGATGGCCGTGGACGGGGAGACCCATGAGGCGGCGCACAATTGGCCCAGCGTTGTCTGGGTTAAGGGAGGGTTTGGCCCAGCGTCGTCCCGGGTTAGGGAGGTTTGGCCCAGCGTCGTCTGGGTTAGGGGAGGGTTTGGCCCAGCGTCGTCTGGGTTAGGGGAGGGTTTGGCCCAGCGTCGTTAGGGGAGGGTTTGGCCCAGCGTCGTCTGGGTTAGGGGAGGGTTTGGCCCAGCGTCGTTAGGGGAGGGTTTGGCCCAGTGTCGTCTGGGTTAGGGGAGGGTTTGGCCCAGCGTCGTCTGGGTTAGGGAGGGTTTGGCCCAGCGTCGTCTGGGTTAGGGGAGGGTTTGGCCCAGCGTCGTCTGGATTAGGGGAGGGTTTGGCCCAGCGTCGTCTGGGTTAGGGGAGGGTTTGGCCCAGCGTCGTCTGGGTTAGGGGAGGTTTGGCCCAGCGTCGTCTGTGTTAGGGAGGGTTTGGCCCAGCGTCGTCTGGGTTAGGGGAGGGTTTGGCCCAGCGTCGTCTGGGTTAGGGGGAGGGTTTGGCCCAGCGTCGTCTGGGTTAGGGGAGGGTTTGGCCCAGCGTCGTCTGGGTTAGGGGAGGGTTTGGCCGATGAGTCACAGACAGTCTGGGTTAGGGGAGGGTTTGGCCCAGCGCCGTCTGGGTTAGGGGAGGGTTTGGCCCAGCGTTGTCTGGGTTAGGGGAGGGTTTGGCCCAGCGTCGTCCGGATTAGGGGAGGGTTTGGCCCAGCGTCGTCTGGGTTAGGGGAGGGTTTGGCCCAGCGTCGTCTGGGTTAGGGGAGGGTTTGGCCCAGCGTCGTCTGGGTTAGGGGAGGGTTTGGCCCAGCGTCGTCTGGGTTAGGGGAGGGTTTGGCCCAGCGTCGTCTGGGTTAGGGGAGGGTTTGGCCCAGCGTCGTCTGGGTTAGGGGAGGGTTTGGCCCAGCGTCGTCTGGGTTAGGGGAGGGTTTGGCCGGCCGAGATGTCCTTGTCCCATCACGCTCTAGGGACGCCTTGTGGCAGGCCGGGCACCTGCAAGCTGACTCCGGTAGTCAGTTGAAAGGTGTCATGTTTTGGAGGACGCATAACTCAACCTTCGCTTTCCTAGACAGTTGGGGAGTTGAGTGATGAGACAAGATTGAAAAAAATACAAGTAAAATCAAGAATAGTAAAGGCCTGGAGGGAAGCTAAAGTCATTCTGCTATCCAAGAATAGTAAAACTCCCTTTACTGGCTCAAATAGCCGACCAATCAGCCTGTTACCAACCCTTAGTAAACCTTTGTAAAAAATGGTGATTGACCAGATACAATACTATTTTACAGAAAACAAATTGACAGACTTTCAGCATGCTTATAGGGGAGGACATTCAACAAGCACAGTCCTACAGGCCCTAGTTTTGTCGCACCTTTGACTACTGTTCAGTCTTGTGGTCAGGTGCCACAAAAAAGGACTTAGGAAAATTGCAATTGGCTCAGAATAGGGCAGCACGGCTGGCACTTAGATGTACAACGAGAGCTAACATTAATAATATGCATGTCAATATCTCCTGGCTCAAAGTGGAGGAAAGATTGAATTTCATCACTACTTCTTTTCATGAGAGGTATGTTGAATGCACCGAGCTGTCTGTCGAAACTACTGGCACACAGCTCCGACACCCATGCATACCCCACAAGACATGACACAAAATGTCTCTTCACAGTCCCCAAGTTCAGAACAGACTATGGTTGGCGCACAGTACTACATAGAGCCATGACTACATGGAACTCTATTCCACATCAGGTAAATAATGCAAGTAAAATAATATTTAAAAACATCAAAATACACCTTATGGAACAGAAGGGACTGTGAAGCAACACAAACATACAGACACACACGATAACATACGCCTTGTGAGGATCAGGATCAGGATCAGGATCAGGATCAGGATCAGGATCAGGATCAGGATCAGGATCAGGATCAGGATCAGGATCAGTGGCTAATCTGGCTAGCCTTCTGTTCTGCTCGCTAACGTTCAATCGCTGAAAAATAAATGGGACGAACTGAAAGTGTATCTGCAGCCTGGTGCACGATATCTAAGAAAGTCTCAGGGTTGAGTATCTCGTGATAAGCTGTAGACCATTCTATCTACCTAGAGAGTTTTCATCTGTATTTTTCGTAGCTGTCTATTTACCACCACAGACCGATGCTGTCACTAAGACCACACTCAATGAGCTGTATTCCGCCATAAGCAAACAGGAAGACACTCACCCAGAGGCGGCACTCCTAGTAGCCAGGGACTTTAATGCAGGAAAACTGAAACTGTTTTACCTCATTTCTATCAGCATGTTAAATGTGCAACTAGAGGAAAAAACAAACCTCTGGACCACCTTTACTCCACACACAGAGACGCATACAAAGCTCTCCCTCACCCTCCATTTGGCAAATCTGACGATAATTCTATCCTCTTGATTCCTGCTTACAAGCTAAAATTAAAGCAGGAAGCACCAGTGACTCGGTCAATAAAAAAGTGGTTAGATGAAGCAGATGCTAAACTACAGGACTGATTTGCTAACACAGACAGGAATATGTTATTCTGATGGCATTGAGGAGTACATCACATCAGTCACTGGCTTCATCAATAAGTGTATCGAGGACGTTGTCCCCCACAGTGACTGTACGTACATACCCCAACCAGAAGCCATGGATTACAGGCAACATCCACACTGAGCTAAAGGCTAGAGCTGCTGTTTTCAAGGAGCATATAAGAAATCCCGCTATGCCCCCCAACGAACTATCAAACAGGCAAAGTGTCAATACAGGACTAAGATCGAATCGTACACCGGCTCCGACGCTCGTCGGATGTGGCAGGACTTGCAAACTATTACCCCCAGATGGTAAGGGTAGGTAACAACACATCCGCCATGCCGATCCTCAACACGGGGGCCTCTCAGGGGTGCGTGTTCAGTCCCCTCCTGTACTCCCTGTTCACTCATGACTGCACTGCCAGGCACAACTCCAACACGATCATTAAGTTTGCTGATGACACAACAGTGGTAGGCCTGATCACCGACAACAATGAGACGGTCTATAGGGAGGAGGTCAGAGACCTGACCGTGTGGTGCAAGGACAACAACCTCTCCTTCAATGTGATCAAGACAAAGGAGATGATTGTGGACTACAGGAAAAGGAGAACCGAGCACACCCCCATTCTCATCGACGGGGCTGTAGTGGAGCAGGTTGAGAGCTTCAAGTTCCTTGGTGTCCACATCACCAACAAACTAACATGGTCCAGGCACACAAAATCTATTCCCCCCCAGGAGTCTGGAAATATTTGGCATGG
>NC_060192.1:44074393-44076893 GCF_021184085.1 Oncorhynchus gorbuscha
TGGCCCTGGTGGCTCACAGCGGTATGGCCCTGGTGGCTCACAGCGGGCCCTATGGGCCCTGGTGGCTCACAGCGGCATGGCCCTGGTGGCCCGCTCACAGCGGTATGGCCTGGTGGCTCACAGCGGTATGGCCCTGGTGGCTCACAGCGGTATGGCCCTGGTGGCTCACAGCGGTATGGCCCTGGTGGCTCACAGCGGTATGGCCCTGGTGGCTCAGCATGGCCCTGGTGGCTCACAGCCCCGGTATGGCCTGGTGGCTCAGAACTTTCCCAAAATGTTAATTAAATGTAACCAAACGTTCTGTTAAAAGGAAATCAAATACCTAAGAAAATAGCGTTTTTAGTGTCAAGTTCCTTAAATGTGCTGAGAATGTTCCAAAGCCAAGGTTGTAGGCTAAATAACCGTAGGACAACCACGCTCTCACCAAGCACTAAAAACATATGGTTCCCAGAAGGTTGTGGAAAGGTTGTAGGCTAAATAACCGTAGGACAACCACGCTCACCAAGCTGTAAGAAACATATGGTTTCCAGAACGTTTATGCGCTAGCTGGGATTGATACGGTTACTGGTGTCTTTGTGTGTCGTTCCTACAGGTCCTATCATCAGGGTGGGAGGTGGGGAGAGGAGGTTCTGATCACCTTTAAGAACAGAGCCAGCCGTCCGTACTCTATACACGCTCACGGAGTGGTCACTACCGACACACACACACCTGTCCAGCCAGGTAAACACACACACAAACACACTGCCGGCCGTACTCTATACACGCCACGGAGTGGTCACTACGACACACACACACACCTGTCCAGCCAGGTAAACACACACAAACACACTGCCGGCCGTACTCTATACAAACACACAGAGTGGACATTAGACACACCTGTCCAACCAGGTAAAACACACACACAAACACACTGCCGGCCGTACTCTATACAAACACACAGAGTGGACATCACAGACACAGACACACCTGTCCAACCAACAACGGTCCATGTTACAATGTCTGTGTGCTCCTCCCCCTTTTATCTCCTCCCTCTCCTCCTCTCCTTTTTCCTCTCTCCTCCTCTCCTTTTCCCTCTCCACCTCTCTCCTTCCCCTCTCCATCTCTCTCCTCCTCTCCCCTCCCCTCTCCTCTCCTTTTCCCTCTCCTCCTCTCCTTTCCCTCTCTCTCCTCTCCTTTTTCCCCCTCTCCATCTCTCTCCTCCTCTCCTCCTCTCCTCTCCTTTTCCCCTCTCCTCTTCTCCTTTTCCCTCTCCATCTCTCTCCTCCTCCCTCCTCTCCTTTTCCCCTCTCCTCCCCTCTCCCTCCTCTCCTTTTCCCTCTCCTCCTCTCCTCCCTCCACCTCTCCCTCCTCTCCTTTCCCCTCTCCTCCTCTCCACCTCTCCATCTCTCTCCTCCTCTCCTTTTCCCTCTCTCCTCCTCTCCTCCTCCTTTCCCCCTCTCCTCCCTCTCCTTTCCCCTCTCCTCCTCTCCTCCTCCTTTTCCCCTCTCCTCCTCTCCTTTTCCCCCTCTCCTACTCTCCTCCTCTCCTCCTCTCCTTTTCCCCTCTCCTCCTCTCCTCCTCTCCTTTTCCCCTCTCCTCCCCTCCTCCTCTCCTTTTCCCCTCTCCTCCTCTCCTCCTCTCCTTTTCCCTCTCCTCCCTCTCCTTTTCCCCCTCTCCTCCTCTCCCTCCTCTCCTTTTCCCCTCTCCCATCTCTCTCCTCCTCTCCTCTCCTCTATTCTCTCATCCCCAGGTTACATGACAGAGTTCAGATGGGAGGTCCCAGAGAGCTCTGGTCCAGAGTCTCTGATCCTAACTGTATCACCTACGCGTACTACTCTACTGTTGACTTCGTCAAGGTGTGTGTGTTTTACCTATAGAACTCCTGAGAATGTGTGTGTCTGCCTGTATCCAGTAAGCCTCTCTATCTGTTCTTCAGGACATGTTCAGCGGTCTCTTGGGTCCCCTGGTGGTCTGCAGACAGGAGTGTGTTTACCTATAGAACTCCTGAGAATGTGTGTGTCTGCCTGTATCCAGTAAGCCTCTCTATCTGTCCTTCAGGACGTGTTCAGCGGTCTCTTGGGTCCCCTGGTGGTCTGCAGACAGGGAGTACTGCAGCGTGGAGCTGAGGAGGGACGAAAGAGGAGGGACGTGGAGGGGAGTTTGCTCTGCTCTTCATGGTGTTTGATGAGAATGAGTCCTGGTACCTGGAAGACAACATCAGAACTTACCTCCACACTGACCCCAGTAACTTCACCGTGGACGACAACTTTATAGAGAGCAACAAGATGCACGGTGAGGAGAGAGGGGGGAGGGAGAGGAGGGGGAGAGGGGAGAGGGACAGGATGTAAGGAGAGGAGGAGAGGAGGGGGAGAGGGGAGGGATGTAAGGAGAGGGATCGAGAGGAGAGGGAGGGAGAGGAGGAGGAGAGGAGGGGAAGAGGGATGGGGAGAGGGGGGAGAGGAGGGGGAGATGAAGGGAGGGAGGGAGAAGAGGGAGGGAGAGGAGGAGGGGGAGAGGGAGG
>NC_060192.1:44079393-44094114 GCF_021184085.1 Oncorhynchus gorbuscha
TAATCAGGCTGTTGATCCTTACATATAGTTAATCAGGCTGTTGATCCTTACATAGAGTTAATCAGGCTGTTGATCCTTACATAGAGTTAATCAGGCTGTTGATCCTTACATAGAGTTAATCAGGCTGTTGATCCTTACATAGAGTTAATCAGGCTGTTGATCCTTACATAGAGTTAATCAGGCTGTTGATCCTTACATAGAGTTAATCAGGCTGTTGATCCTTACATAGAGTTAATCAGGCTGTTGATCCTTACATAGAGTTAATCAGGCTGTTGATCCTTACATAGAGTTAATCAGGCTGTTGATCCTTACATAGAGTTAATCAGGCTGTTGATCCTTACATAGAGTTAATCAGGCTGTTGATCCTTACATAGAGTTAATCAGGCTGTTGATCCTTACATAGAGTTAATCAGGCTGTTGATCCTTACATAGAGTTGATCAGGCTGTTGCGTGTGGCCTGTGGAAGGTTGTCCCACTCCTCTTCAATGGTTGTCCCGATGTTGCTGGTTATTTGTGGGAACTGCAACACTCTGTTGCACACGTCGATCCAGAGCATTCCAAACATGCTCAATGGGTGACATGTCTGGTGAGCAATGTTCCCTCTAAGCTCCCCCAGGAGCCACACAGAAGAAGCCCACATAGAGAAGCATGAGATTGACCTTCACTCAACTTTCTAGAGCTTTCTAGAGCATTCTAGAGTGACCAACCGGTCACCGATCTCCAAGGATCTCCTAGTCTATCTCCAAACATTTCTGTAAAAAAACAACAACTATAAAGCCTTGTGTTCCCATTTCTTTTTATTTGTCTCGGGTTGTTGGTGGTAGGTGCACCAGATTCAACGGCTCAGAGCGCTGGGTAGTAGGCCAACTGTTGCCATTTTGTCACGCCTGACCATAGAGAGCCCTCTGGGTTCTCTATGGTGTAATAGGTCAGAGTGTGACTAGGGGGATTTCTAGGTATTATATTTCTATGTTGGTGTGTGTGTATGGTTCCCAGTTGGAGGCAGCTGAATATCGTTGCCTCTAATCGGGGATCATACTTAGGCCTTTTCCCACCTGGGATATGTGGTCCTCTGTAGCTCAGTTGGTAGAGCATGGCGCTTGTAACGCCAGGGTAGTGGGTTCAATCCCCGGGACCACCCATACGTAGAATGTATGCACACATGACTGTAAGTCGCTTTGGATAAAAGCTTCTGCTAAATGGCATATATTATGTGGGACATTGTTTCTTATGTGCGCTGCTACTTCACATCCTTACATCTTTGTTGTTTTGATGAGTTTCACTAATGAAAAATTGAATTCAATTAAAAATGTGGAACTCTGTTGACACGGTGTCTAATTATTGATTTATATTATTTGACACATTTTGAACCTTTTCATGTGTCTGAAGGTACAAACTCTGCTGGTCCAAATCAACTATAGGCCTCCGCTGGACAATCGGATGGCTCAGATGACCGCGTCTGTAGTCATAAAAGAAAGCTACAGCAAAGTTGAAACTGTGAGATTTCAAAACGTTTAAAAACCACGACTAGATAAAGACGGTCAACGAATACAGCGAAGAGATGCTGTTTTTATGAGTTAGTTTAAGCTCTTACTCTTTCTCACTGTCAACACTTAGTATTCAACACCTATTCAATAAGCCATTAAAATAAGCGGTCTTCCTATTTCCACTCAACAAGTACTGCAACAGTAATGAACGAGTAGGAAAGTGTAGCTGTCACCATCTTTAGCACTTCCTATTTCCACTCCTTTTCTTCTTCTTTTCTTCTTCTTCTTCTTCTTCTTCTTCTTCTTCTTCTTCTTCTTCTTCTTCTTCTTCTTCTTCTTCTTCTTCTTCTTCTTCTTCTTCTTCTTCTTCTTCTTCTTCTTCTTCTTCTTCTTCTCTTCTTCTTTTCTTCTTCTTCTCTTCTTCTTCTCTTCTTCTTCTTCTCCTCTTCTTCTTCTTCTTCTCTTCTTCTTCTCTTCTTCTCCTTCTTCTTCTTCTTCTTCTTCTTCTTCTTCTTCTTCTTCTTCTTCTTCTTCTTCTTCTTCTTCTTCTCCTCTTCTTCTTCCTCTTCCTCTTCTTCTTCTTCTCCTTTTCTTCTCTGTTCATAGGAGTGACAACATGAATTTGTGCACGAGGCCAGAAATAATGCAGTGTGGCTGGTGTTTCACCATCAGCTGGAAGACGGTGTCCCTTTTTGGTCAGTGGAGGAAGGGGAGAGCGGAGGGATGTTGAGAGACTGATCTCAGTCTGCTGCTCTCTCCCTCTACTGAGACTGACCCTCGGTCTGCTGCTCTCTCCCTCTGCTGAGACTGACCCTCAGTCTGCTGCTCTCCCTCTGCAGAGACTGACCCTCAGTCTGCTGCTCTCCCTCTGCTGAGACTGACCTCAGTCTGCTGCTCTCCCTCTGCAGAGACTGACCTCAGTCTGCTGCTCTCCCTCTGCAGAGACTGACCCTCAGTCTGCTGCTCTCCCTCTGCAGAGACTGACCCTCAGTCTGCTGCTCTCCCTCTGCAGAGACTGACCCTCAGTCTGCTGCTCTCTCCCACTGCTGAGACTGACCCTCAGTCTGCTGCTCTCCCTCTGCAGAGACTGACCTCAGTCTGCTGCTCTCCCTCTGCAGAGACTGACCCTCAGTCTGCTGCTCTCCCTCTGCAGAGACTGACCCTCAGTCTGCTGCTCTCCCTCTGCAGAGACTGACCCTCAGTCTGCTGCTCTCTCCCACTGCAGAGACTGACCCTCAGTCTGCTGCTCTCTCCCACTGCTGAGACTGACCCTCAGTCTGCTGCTCTCCCTCTGCAGAGACTGACCCTCAGTCTGCTGCTCTCCCTCTGCAGAGACTGACCCTCAGTCTGCTGCTCTCTCCCACTGCTGAGACTGACCCTCAGTCTGCTGCTCTCCCTCTGCAGAGACTGACCCTCAGTCTGCTGCTCTCCCTCTGCAGAGACTGACCCTCAGTCTGCTGCTCTCTCCCACTGCTGAGACTGACCCTCAGTCTGCTGCTCTCCCACTGCTGAGACTGACCCTCAGTCTGCTGCTCTCTCCTCTGCTGAGACTGACCCTCAGTCTGCTGCTCTCCCACTGCTGAGACTGACCCTCAGTCTGCTGCTCTCCCTCTGCAGAGACTGACCTTCAGATGCAGGCAGTAAAATAAAAATAAACAACTATTTAAATGTCATTCAGCAGTGCCTCATAAGTAATACAACAACAGATCTATTACCAGTGTGATCATGTAGTCTACCTCAAATGTTTAAATATATACTAAATATATATATATACTTAAATATAACAAAAGTATAAACGCAACATACAACAATTTCAAAGATTTTACTGAGTTAAAGTACATATGAGGAAACCAGTCAATTCAAATAAATAAATTAGCTTCTAATCTATGGATACCACATGATTGGGCAGTGGCGCCGTCATGGGTGGGGCTGGGAGGGCATAGACCCACCCACTGGGGAGACAGGCCCACCCACTGGGGAGACAGGCCCACCCAGTAGGGAGACAGGCCCACCCACTGGGGAGACAGGCCCACCCAGTAGGGAGACAGGCCCACCCAGTAGGGAGACAGGCCCACCCAGTAGGGAGACAGGCCCACCCAGTAGGGAGACAGGCCCACCCACTAGGGAGACAGGCCCACCCACTGGGGAGACAGGCCCACCCACTAGGGAGACAGGCCCACCCACTAGGGAGACAGGCCCACCCACTAGGGAGACAGGCCCACCCACTAGGGAGACTCCAGCCAATCAGAATGAGGTTTTTTTTTCAGAATGAGTTTTTCCCCACAAAAAGGCTTTTTTACAGACAGAAATACTCCTCAGTTACATCAGCTTGTCCAGGTGGCTGGTCTCAGACGATCCTTCAATTGAAGAAGCCGGATGTGGAGGTCCTCAGTTGGCGTGGTTACACGTGGTCTGTGGTTATGAGGTCAGTTGGACTTGCTGCCAAATTCTCTAAAACGATGTTGGAGACGGCTTAATGTAGAGAAATTAAATGAAATGAAATTCTCTGGCAACAACTCTGGTGGACATTCCTGCAGTCAGCGTGCCAATTGCACACTCCATCAAAATATTTGACACATCTGTGGCATTGTGTTGTGTGACTAAACTGCACATTTTAGAGTGGCCTTTTATTGTCCCCAGCACAAGGTGCACCTGTGTAATGATCATGCTGTTTAATCATCTTATTGATATGCCACACCTGTCAGAGTGGATGGATTATCTTGGAAAAGGAGAAATGCTCACTAACAGGGATGTAAACTAATTTGTGCACAACAGTTGAAAGAAATCAGCTTTTTGTGTGTATGGAACATTTCTGGGATCTTTTACTTTTCAGCTCATGAAACATGGAACCAACATTTTACATGTTGCCTTTATATTTCTGTTCAGTTTACAGAAATATAAACAGTACAGACAGTATCAGTCAAAAGTTTGGACACTCATTCAAGGGTTTTTCTTAATTTGGACAACTTTACACATTGTAGAATAATAGTGAAGACATAAACACTATGACAGAACACACATGGAATCATGTAGTAACCATAAAAAGTGTTGAAGAATCTAAAATATATTTTCATTTGTTTAAAGTAGCCACCCTTTTGCCTTGAAGACAGCTTTGCACATTCTTGGCAAATATACCATGCCGTTATAGGGAAATCATGCACACTCTAGAATGCCCTTCAAGCCAATCAGAAAGGATTATTCAACAATGCCATGGTATAAATATATATGATCCTCAGACCGACAATGTGGATTTGTTTGAAGTACTCCCCTCGCTCTACCCTGGTGTCTGTGTCTGTGTGTGTGTGTGTGTGTGTGTGTGTGTGTGTGTGTGTGTGTGTGTGTGTGTGTGTGTGTGTGTGTGTGTGTGTGTGTGTGTGTGTGTGTGTGTGTGTGTGTGTGTGTGTGTGTGTGTGTGTGTCAGACGGACAGTGTGCACCGCGCGGATGTGTTTGACCTGTTCCCGGGGACGTTTCAGACGGTCGAGATGACTGCAGGGAACCCTGGGACATGGCTGTTGCACTGCCACGTTGCCGACCACATCCACGCTGGAATGGAGACTACTTTCACCATCACGGGTAACCATGGAGACCACCTTCAGCATCACAGGACCCATACCTAGACCTAACCTCTTGAAACCAAGACCGTGTGTGTGTCGGTGAGAGAAAGAGAGAGAGAGACAGAGTGACAGACAGAAAGTGACAGACAGAAAGTGACAGCCAGAGAGTGACAGCCAGAGAGTGACAGCCAGAGAGTGACAGCCAGAGAGTGACAGCCAGAGAGTGACAGCCAGAGAGTGACAGCCAGAGAGTGACAGCCAGAGAGTGACAGCCAGAGAGTGACAGCCAGAGAGTGACAGCCAGAGAGTGACAGCCAGAGAGTGACAGCCAGACAGCCAGAGAGTGACAGCCAGAGAGTGACAGCCAGAGAGTGACAGCCAGAGAGTGACAGCCAGAGAGTGACACAGAGAGTGACACAGAGAGTGACACAGAGAGTGACACAGAGTGACAGACAGAGTGACAGAAAGTGACAGACAGTGACAGACAGAGTGACAGACAGTGACACAGAGAGTGACAGACAGAAAGTGACAGACAGAGCGACAGACAGAGAGCGACAGACAGAGAGCGACAGACAGAGAGCGACAGACAGAGAGCGACAGACAGAAAGCGACGGACAGACTGTTATGACAGACAGAGTGACAGACTGTTATGACGTCAACATTGTCTAACATCAAGTCTCTTGTTTATCTTTTATTCCAGAGAAAACATCACATGGTGAGTAGGCATGAATAAACATGAACCAGATGAATAAACATGAACCAGATGAATAAACATAACCAGATTAGAATGACTAGACATTAATAAACATAACCAGATTAGAATGACTAGACATTAATAAACATAACCAGATTAGAATGACTAGTCATGACTAAACATGAACCAGATTAGAATGACTAGGCATTAATAAACATAACCAGATTAGAATGACTAGACATTAATAAACATAACCAGATTAGAATGACTAGTCATGACTAAACATGAACCAGATTAGAATGACTAGGCATTAATAAACATTAACCACATTAGAATGACTACACACAAATAAACGTGAATCACATCAGAATTACTAGACATTAATAAACATTAACCACATGAATAAACATGGCCCAGATTAGAATGACTAGACATGAATAAACATGAACCAGATTAGAATGACTAGACATTAATAAACATAACCAGATTAGAATGACTAGACATTAATAAACATTAACCACATTAGAATGACTACACACAAATAAACGTGAATCACATCAGAATTACTAGACATTAATAAACATTAACCACATGAATAAACATGGCCCAGATTAGAATGACTAGACATGAATAAACATGAACCAGATTAGAATGACTAGACATTAATAAACATAACCAGATTAGAATGACTAGACATTAATAAACATAACCAGATTAGAATGACTAGACATGAATAAACATAACCAGATTAGAATGACTAGACATTAATAAACATAACCAGATTAGAATGACTAGTCATGACTAAACATGAACCAGATTAGAATGACTAGGCATTAATAAACATGAACCAGATTAGAATGACTAGACATTAATAAACATAACCAGATTAGAATGACTAGACATTAATAAACATTAACCACATTAGAATGACTACACACAAATAAACGTGAATCACATCAGAATTACTAGACATTAATAAACATTAACCACATGAATAAACATGGCCCAGATTAGAATGACTAGACATTAATAAACATAACCAGATTAGAATGACTAGTCATGACTAAACATGAACCAGATTAGAATGACTAGGCATTAATAAACATAACCAGATTAGAATGACTAGACATTAATAAACATAACCAGATTAGAATGACTAGACATTAATAAACATAACCAGATTAGAATGACTAGACATTAATAAACATAACCAGATTAGAATGACTAGACATTAATAAACATAACCAGATTAGAATGACTAGTCATGACTAAACATGAACCAGATTAGAATGACTAGGCATTAATAAACATAACCAGATTAGAATGACTAGACATTAATAAACATGAACCAGATTAGAATGACTAGGCATTAATAAACATTAACCACATTAGAATGACTACACACAAATAAACGTGAATCACATCAGAATTACTAGACATTAATAAACATTAACCACATGAATAAACATGGCCCAGATTAGAATGACTAGACATGAATAAACATGAACCAGATTAGAATGACTAGACATTAATAAACATTAACCACATTAGAATGACTACACACAAATAAACGTGAATCACATCAGAATTACTAGACATTAATAAACATTAACCACATGAATAAACATGGCCCAGATTAGAATGACTAGACATGAATAAACATGAACCAGATTAGAATGACTAGACATTAATAAACATTAACCACATGAATAAACATGGCCCAGATTAGAATGACTAGACATGAATAAACATGAATCAGATTAGAATGACTAGACATGAATAAACATTAACCACATGAATAAACATGGCCCAGATTAGAATGACTAGACATGAATAAACATGAACCAGATTAGAATGACTAGACATGAATAAACATTAACCACATTAGAATGACTAGACATGAACCACATTAAACTTGTTTCTCCCCCTCTCCTATAGCACCTGGTACTGGAGGTTCCATCTCCACTCTGCTACTGCCACTATTACTGACCCTTCTCCACTAGACTACTCTGTATGTGTGTGTGTGCGTGCGTGTGTGCGTGCGTGCGTACGTGTGCGTGTGTTCATAATGCATTATCAGTCAATGTAATCAGCTATCAAACCAATCAGTCCTACAATAGATAAAATGATGATGAATGACAGATCCATATTACACAGCTTCACCATCCAGTCATCCCATGTTACAGCTTTATCATAGAATTAGGAAGTAGAATCCTAGAATGGACATGAACCTTCTTATGATGGCATAAAAGGTCAGCCATGTTGGTCAGGGAGATGATGCCAGTGCTGTTATAATTTGTAAAGCAATGAATGTGAAGAATTTGCATTGTACAAGTATTCAGACCCCTTGACTTTTTTCCACCAAAACATTTTTACGTTACAGACTTGTTCTTAAGTTGATTAAATTGTTTTTTTCTTTCCCCTCATTAATCTACACACCATGCCTCATAATGACAAAGCAAAATCTGTTTTTTAGGAATGTTTGCAAATGTAAATAAAATAAAACATACATTTCAGATTTATACATTTACAAAAGTTTAACACTTTAAAAAAATAAAACTTTTAAAAAATAAAACTGAAATATTACGTTTACATAAGTTTTCAGACCCTTTCCTCAGTACTTTGTTGAAGCACTTTTGGCAGCGATTACAGCCTTAAGTCTTCTTGGGAATGACTCTACAAGCTTGGCACATCTGTATTTGGGGAGTTTCTCCCATTCTTCTCTGCAGATCCTCTCAAGCTCTGTCAGGTTGGATGGGGAGCGTCGCTGCACAGCTATTCTCAGATGTTTGATCGGGTTCAAGTCTGGCCCACCAGGCTCTGGCTGGGCCACTCAAGGACATTCAGAAACTTGTCCCGAAGCCACTCCTGCGTTGTCTTGGCTGTGTGCTTAGGGTCGTTGTCCTGTTGGAAGGTGAACCTTCGCCCCAGTCTGAAGTCCTGAGCGCTCTGGAGCAGGTTTTCATCAAGGATCTCTGTACTTTTCTTCGTTAATCATTCCCTCGATCCTGACTAGTCTCCCAGTCCCTGTTGCTGAAAAACATCCACTCAGCATGATGCTGCCTCCATCATGCTTCACTGTAGGGATGGTGCCAGGTTTCCTCCAGACGTGACGCTTGCTATTCAGGCCAAAGAGTTCAATCTTGGTTGCATCAGACCAGAGAATCTTGTTTCTTTAGTCCTTCAACTGCCTTTTGGCAAACTCCAACTCTGTCTGGCCACTCTATCATAAAGGCCTGATTGGTGGAGTGCTGCAGAGATGGTTATCCTTCTGGAAGGTTCTGCCATCACCACAGAGGAACTCTGGAGCTCTGTCAGAGTGACCATGGGATTTTCGTCACCTCCCTGACCAAGGCTCTTGTCCCCCCCCATTACTCAGTTTGGCCGAGCAGTTAACTCAAGGAAGAGTTTTGGTGGTTCAAACTTCTTCCATTTAAGAATGATGGAGGCCACTGTGTTCTTGGGGACCTTCAATGTTTTGGTACCCTTCCCCAGATCTGTGCCGCGACACAATCCTGTCTTGTCGCTCTACGGACAATTCCTTCGACCTCGTGGCTTGGTTTTTGCTCTGACATGCATTGTCAACCGTGGGACCTTATATAGACAGGTGTGTGCCTTTCCAAATCATGTCCAATCAATTGAATTTACCACAGGTGTACTCCAATCAAGTTGTAGAAACATCTCAAGGATGATCAATGGAAACAGGATGGACCTGAGCTCAATTCCGAGTCTCATAGCAAAGGGTCTGAATACTAATGTAAATAATGTATTTTATGTTTTTTATTTTTAATATATTTGCAAACACCTAAAAACCTTTATCAATTTTAGAATAGGGCTGTAATGTAAAATAAAATTGGAAAAAGTGAAAGGGTCTGAATACTTTCTGAATGCACTGCATTTGTTAGCGCGCTAGCTAGCCATTTGTACAGGAATGATTCCATTAACTGTATGTGTTAGCACGCTAGCTAACCATTTGTACAGGAATGATTCCATTAACTGTATGTGTTGGCTAACCATTTGTACAGGAATAGCTAACCATTTGTACAGGAATGATTCCATTAACTGTATGTGTTAGCACGCTAGCTAACCATTTGTACAGGAATGATTCCATTAACTGTATGTGTTAGCTCGCTAGCTAACCATTTGTACAGGAATGATTCCATTAACTGTATGTGTTAGCGCGCTAGCTAGCCAGTTGTACAGGAATGATTCCATTAACTGTATGTGTTAGCGCGCTAGCTAACCATTTGTTCAGGAATGATTCCATTAACTGTATGTGTTAGCGCGCTAGCTAGCCAGTTGTACAGGAATGATTCCATTAACTGTATGTGTTAGCGCTAGCTAACCAGTTGTATAGGAATGATTCCATTAACTGTATGTGTTAGCGCTAGCTAGCCAGGTTGTATAGGAATGATTCCATTAACTGTATGTGTTAGCCGCTAGCTAGCCAGTTGTATAGGAATGATTCCATTAACTGTATGTGTTAGCGGCTAGCTAGCCAGTTGTATAGAATGATTCCATTAACTGTATGTGTTAGCGCGCTAGCTAGCCAGTTGTATAGGAATGATTCCATTAACTGTATGTGTTAGCGCGCTAGCTAGCCAGTTGTACAATAATGATTCCATTAACTGTATGTGTTAGCGCGCTAGCTAGCCAGTTGTATAGGAATGATTCCATTAACTGTATGTGTTAGCGCGCTAGCTAGCCAGTTGTATAGGAATGATTCCATTAACTGTATGTGTTAGCGCGCTAGCTAGCCAGTTGTATAGGAATGATTCCATTAACTGTATGTGTTAGCGCGCTAGCTAGCCAGTTGTATAGGAATGATTCCATTAACGTTTCTAGTTAACTGCCAATACTCACGCCAACATTCCATTCAATCTACTCAGTCAATCCACAGCCTGACACTGGCTGAAATAAGTTGTTGATAGGAGTTAGACAAGTATTGTATTATATACCACTTACAGATTTCCAAAAAAGACAACAATTAATACATTTATGTTCTCTTTACATATATTTTAGAGGCTAGTTATACAGAGAATTGGTATAAAAACCTGTAAACTGTTTTAGGTTGACAATAATTCTATTACACAATTTCTGATATATCGCATGCCTTACTTTTATGTTCCTGCATAATTAAAATCAAGATTATGCCTCTACTGCCATTACATTACAATTAGAAGTACTTTGGATTTCTCCCTGACCAACATGGCTGCCATTTTCACCGCATTCTGGAACTTTGAGGGCTTTACGACATAGCCCCTCTGGTAATTGAATAGAATCTCTGTGGTTTTATTCCCCAAGTCATTCTAACTGTTCAATAGTCTGCTTCAGAACCTGTCTACTGTATACTGTCCAAACTTGAATATATACTGCTGCTCTGATTGGTTGCACTCGTTGTCCTTTGCAACGAAGAGGAAATAGAATGTAAAAATGACTACTGTACCAAATATATTTTGTTTAAATCTGTGTACAATAAAAACTGCTTCGATAACGTACAATAATGTTTCAATGTTGAGTTTGTATTAAAAGTTTATTTTTTTATTTTTTATTTCACCTTTATTTAACCAGGTAGGCTAGTTGAGAACAAGTTCTCATTTGCAACTGCGACCTGGCCAAGATAAAGCATAGCAGTGTGAACAGACAACACAGAGTTACACATGGAGTAAACAATTAACAAGTCAATAACACAGTAGAAAAAAAGGGAGTCTATATACAATGTGTGCAAAAGGCATGAGGAGGTAGGCTTAATAATTACAATATTGCAGATTAACACTGGAGTGATAAATGATCATGTACAGGTAGAGATATCGGTGTGCAAAAGAGCAGAAAAGTAAATAAATAAAAACTGTGGGGATGAGGTAGGTGAAAATGGGTGGGCTATTTACCAATAGATTATGTACAGCTGCAGCGATGGGTTAGCTGCTCCAGATAGTTGATGTTTGAAGTTGGTGAGGAGATAAAAGTCTCCAACTTCAGCGATTTTTGCCATTCGTTCCAGTCACAGGCAGCAGAGTATTGGAACGAAAGGCGGCCGAATGAGGTGTTGGCTTTAGGGATGATCAGTGAGATACACCTGCTGGAGCGCGTGCTACGGATGGGTGTGGGACTAGGGGCTCCATTGTGAACTAAAACAATGATAACTAACCTGAGCAACAGTATACAAGGCATATTGACATTTGAGAGAGACATACAGCGAGGCATACAGTAATCACAGGTGTTGAATTGGGAAAGCTAGCTAAAACAGTGGGTGAGACAACAGCTAATCAGCGAGCATAACAACAGGAGTATGCTAGGAGCTCTGGCCGGGCTAGCTTCAAGCTACATGGGTGGAAACGCTAGCCAGGAGTAATCAACCAGGGTTGCGGTTTAGCTCGATAGCTAGTTGTGAAGATCCAGCTGAAAAAAAAATGTTTTGTTTGCGGAGGGAATCCGGGGATAAAAAGATAAATAGGTCCGTTATGCTCTGGTTAGCGTCGCGTTGTTCGAACTGGCGAGAGCTTTCCGAGCTAAAGGTTAGCTGATGACCGGTTAGCTGAAGACCGCTAGCATAGCTGGTGTTTTGCTGGCTAGCTTCAGTTGAGGGGTTCCGGTTCTGAAGTAAATATAAATACTTTAGGAAAAGTAGCTACATTGGGTGAGGCGGATTGCAGGAGGCGGATTGCAGGAGAGTATTTGGAAGCTTAGGTTTAGCAAAATGTTTTTAATGATATGCGAAGAAAAATATCTAAAATGAAAAAGAGACGATATTTACAGAGAGACGATACCACAGGACGACTTACTGCTACGCCATCTTGGGGTGTTAAACACCTGACTGTAATAACAACCAAGACTACAGGTAGTAACCATGGTAACCCTAACCCCAAGGCTATAGGTGGTAACAATAACCTGCTAGACTACAGGTCGTAACCATAATAACCCTAACCGGTAGTAACGCGAACCCCAAGACTATAGGTGGTAACCATGGTAACCCTAACCAAATCAAATCAAATCAAATCAAATTTATTTATATAGCCCTTCGTACATCAGCTGATATCTCAAAGTGCTGTACAGAAACCCAGCCTAAAACCCCAAACAGCAAACAATGCAGGTGTAAAAGCACGGTGGCTAGGAAAAACTCCCTAGAAAGGCCAAAACCTAGGAAGAAACCTAGAGAGGAACCGGGCTATGTGGGGGTGGCCAGTCCTCTTCTGGCTGTGCCGGTAGAGATTATAACAGAAAATGACCAAGATGTTCAAATGTTCATAAATGACCAGCATGGTCAAATAATAATAAGGCAGAACAGTTGAAACTGGGAGCAGCAGCACAGTCAGGTGGACTGGGGGACAGCAAGGAGCCATCATGTCAGGTAGTCCTGGGGCACGGTCCTAGGGCTCAGGTCCTCCGAGAGAGAGAAAGAAAGAGAGAATTAGAGAGAGCATATGTGGGGTGGCCAGTCCTCTTCTGGCTGTGCCGGGTGGAGATTATAACAGAACGTGGCCAAGATGTTCAAATGTTCATAAATGACCAGCATGGTTGAATAATAGTAAGGCAGAACAGTTGAAACTGGAGCAGGAGCATGGCCAGGTGGACTGGGGACAGCAAGGAGTCCTCATGTCAGGTAGTCCTGGGACATGGTCCTAGGGCCCAGGCCAGTTGAAACTGGAGCAGCAGCATGGCCAGGTGGACTGGGGACAGCAAGGAGTCATCATGTCAGGTAGTCCTGGGGCATGGTTCTAGGGCTCAGGTCCTCCGAGAGAGAGAAAGAAGGAGAGAAGGAGAGAATTAGAGAACGCACACTTAGATTTACACAGGACACCGAATAGGACAGGAGAAGTACTCCAGATAAACAAACTGACCCTAGCCCCCCGACACATAAACTACTGCAGCATAAATACTGGAGGCTGAGACAGGAGGGGTAGTAACGCTAACTCCAAGGCTATAGGTGGTAACCATGGTAACCCTAACCGGTAGTAACGCTAACCCCAAGGCTATAGGTGGTAACCATGGTAACCCTAACCGGTAGTAACGCTAGCCCCAAGGCTATAGGTGGTAACTATGGTAACCCTAACCGGTAGTAACGCGAACCCCAAGCCTATAGGTGGTAACCCTAACCGGTAGTAACGCTAACCCCAAGGCTATAGGTGGTAACCATGGTAACCCTAACTTGGTAGTAACGCTAACCCCCAAGGCTATAGGTGGTAACCATGGCAACCCTAACCGTAGTAACGCAACCCGTTGTTGCCTCTTGGACGTTTCCACTTCACAATAACATCACTTACAGTCGACCGGGGGTAGATCTAGCAGGGGCAGAAATGTGACGAACTGACTTGTTGGAAAGGTGGCATCCTATGACGGTGACACTCTGAAAGTCACCGAGCTCTTCAGTAAGGCCCATTCTACTGCCAATGTTTGTCTATGGAGATTGCATCGCTGTTAACTAGATTTTTTTTTAGACAGCCTTTTAGGCCCTAACACATGTTTATTAGATCAACTTCGATTCTGCGGTGAATTATTTTAAAGTGTGGGAGAAAGATGTACATATAGGGAGGAACATAATGTTGTAACACAAGAGAAAGATGTACATATAGGGAGGAAACATATACTGTAACACAAGAGAAAGATACACTTAGAGTTCATTTGCCATTCTGGTAAAATGCATTGTCTATTGTATAGGACAGGAGGCCAGAGTAAGGCCATGAGAGCATAGGGACAGCTGGGCATACCAAGTCAGAGGACACACAAAGGAGGGGGTCAGCTAAATGACCAACTGATGGACTATAGACATAGGACATATATTTTGTGGACATGAAGATGCTGAAGGAATGTCAGAAGAGACACATAGTCTACTGAGTCCTAATAAGGACAGACATACCAAAGAACACACCAGGCTGAACGTAAGGGGGCCTCATAGCATAAGATGGGCATGTATTATTTTTTGGGACATGAAGAGGTCCTGTCACCATTATAAAAATATAAAAAACTATTACAATAAGAGATGTATC
>NC_060192.1:44094214-44096714 GCF_021184085.1 Oncorhynchus gorbuscha
GTCAAACCAGTTGGAGAACATTCCTAGAACTTTCCCAATGTCAAACCAGTTGGAGAACATTCCTAGAACTTTCCCAATGTCAAACCAGTTGGAGAACATTCCTAGAACTTTCCCAATGTCAAACCAGTTGGAGAACATTCCTAGAACTTTCCCAATGTCAAACCAGTTGGAGAACATTCCTAGAACTTTCCCAATGTCAAACCAGTTGGAGAACATTCCTAGAACTTTCCCAATGTCAAACCAGTTGGAGAACATTCCTAGAACTTTCCCAATGTCAAACCAGTTGGAGAACATTCCTAGAACTTTCCCAATGTCAAACCAGTTGGAGAACATTCCTAGAACTTTCCCAATGTCAAACCAGTTGGAGAACATTCCTAGAACTTTCCCAATGTCAAACCAGTTGGAGAACATTCCTAGAACTTTCCCAATGTCAAACCAGTTGGAGAACATTCCTAGAACTTTCCCAATGTCAAACCAGTTGGAGAACATTCCTAGAACTTTCCCAATGTCAAACCAGTTGGAGAACATTCCTAGAACTTTCCCAATGTCAAACCAGTTGGAGAACATTCCTAGAACTTTCCCAATGTCAAACCAGTTGGAGAACATTCCTAGAACTTTCCCAATGTCAAACCAGTTGGAGAACATTCCTAGAACTTTCCCAATGTCAAACCAGTTGGAGAACATTCCTAGAACTTTCCCAATGTCAAACCAGTTGGAGAACATTCCTAGAACTTTCCCAATGTCAAACCAGTTGGAGAACATTCCTAGAACTTTCCCAATGTCAAACCAGTTGGAGAACATTCCTAGAACTTTCCCAATGTCAAACCAGTTGGAGAACATTCCTAGAACTTTCCCAATGTCAAACCAGTTGGAGAACATTCCTAGAACTTTCCCAATGTCAAACCAGTTGGAGAACATTCCTAGAACTTTCCCAATGTCAAACCAGTTGGAGAACATTCCTAGAACTTTCCCAATGTCAAACCAGTTGGAGAACATTCCTAGAACTTTCCCAATGTCAAACCAGTTGGAGAACATTCCTAGAACTTTCCCAATGTCAAACCAGTTGGAGAACATTCCTAGAACTTTCCCAATGTCAAACCAGTTGGAGAACATTCCTAGAACTTTTCCAAAATGTTAATTAAATGTAACCAAACGTTCTGTTAAAAGGAACGAAATACCTAAGAAAATAGCGTTTTAGTGTCAAGTTCCTTAAATGTGCTGAGAATGTTCCAAAGCCAAGGTTGTAGGCTAAATAACCGTAGGACAACCACGCTCTCACCAAGCACTAAGAAACATATGGTTCCCAGAAGGTTGTGGAAAGGTTGTAGGCTAAATAACCGTAGGACAACCACGCTCTCACCAAGCTGTAAGAAACATATGGTTTCCAGAACGTTTATGCGCTAGCTGGGATTGATACGGTTACTGGTGTCTTTGTGTGTCGTTCCTACAGGTCCTATCATCAGGGTGGAGGTGGGAGAGGAGGTTCTGATCACCTTTAAGAACAGAGCCAGTCGTCCGTACTCTATACACGCTCACGGAGTGGTCACTACCGACACACACACACCTGTCCAGCCAGGTAAAACACACACACAAACACACTGCCGGCCGTACTCTATACACGCTCACGGAGTGGTCACTACCGACACACACACACACCTGTCCAGCCAGGTAAAACACACACACAAACACACTGCCGGCCGTACTCTATACAAACACACAGAGTGGACATTAGACACACCTGTCCAACCAGGTAAAACACACACACAAACACACTGCCGGCCGTACTCTATACAAACACACAGAGTGGACATCACAGACACAGACACACCTGTCCAACCAACAACGGTCCATGTTAATGTCTGTGTGCTCCTCCCCTTTTTATCTCCTCCTCTCCTCCTCTCCTTTTTCCCTCTCCTCCTCTCCTTTTCCCCTCTCCACCTCTCCTTTTCCCCTCTCCATCTCTCTCCTCCTCTCCTTTTCCCCTCTCCACCTCTCCTTTTCCCCTCTCCATCTCTCTCCTCCTCTCCTCCTCTCCTCTCCTTTTTCCCTCTCCTCCTCTCCTTTTCCCCTCTCCTCCTCTCCTTTTCCCCTCTCCATCTCTCTCTCTCCTCTCCTCCTCTCCCTCTCCTTTTCCCTCTCCTCTTCTCCTTTTCCCTCTCCATCTCTCTCCCTCCTCTCCTCCTCTCCTCCTCTTCTTCTCTCCATCTCTCTCCTCCTCTCCTCCTCTCCTTTTCCCCTCTCCTCCTCTCCTCCTCTCCTTTTCCCCTCTCCTCCTCTCCTCCTCTCCACCTCTCTCCTCCTCTCCTTTTCCCCTCTCCTCCTCTCCACCTCTCCATCTCTCTCCTCCTCTCCTTTTCCCCTCTCCTCCTCTCCTCCTCCTTTTCCCCTCTCCTCCTCTCCTTTTCCCCTCTCCTCCTCTCCTCCTCCTTTTCCCCTCTCCTCCTCTCCTTTTCCCCTCTCCTACTCTCCTCCTCTCCTCCTCTCCTTTCCCCTCTCCTCC
>NC_060192.1:44101714-44113403 GCF_021184085.1 Oncorhynchus gorbuscha
TAGAGTTGATCAGGCTGTTGATCCTTACATAGAGTTAATCAGGCTGTTGATCCTTACATAGAGTTAATCAGGCTGTTGATCCTTACATAGAGTTAATCAGGCTGTTGATCCTTACATAGAGTTAATCAGGCTGTTGATCCTTACATAGAGTTAATCAGGCTGTTGATCCTTACATAGAGTTAATCAGGCTGTTGATCCTTACATAGAGTTAATCAGGCTGTTGATCCTTACATAGAGTTAATCAGGCTGTTGATCCTTACATAGAGTTGATCAGGCTGTTGCGTGTGGCCTGTGGAAGGTTGTCCCACTCCTCTTCAATGGTTGTCCGATGTTGCTGGTTATTTGTGGGAACTGCAACACTCTGTTGCACACGTCGATCCAGAGCATTCCAAACATGCTCAATGGGTGACATGTCTGGTGAGCAATGTTCCCTCTAAGCTCCCCCAGGAGCCACACAGAAGAAGCCCACATAGAGAAGCATGAGATTGACCTTCACTCAACTTTCTAGAGCTTTCTAGAGCATTCTAGAGTGACCAACCGGTCACCGATCTCCAAGGATCTCCTAGTCTATCTCCAAACATTTCTGTAAAAACAACAACTATAAAGCCTTGTGTTCCCATTTCTTTTTATTTGTCTCGGGTTGTTGGTGGTAGGTGCACCAGATTCAACGGCTCAGAGCGCTGGGTAGTAGGCCAACTGTTGCCATTTTGTCACGCCCTGACCATAGAGAGCCCTCTGGGTTCTCTATGGTGTAATAGGTCAGAGTGTGACTAGGGGGATTTCTAGGTATTATATTTCTATGTTGGTGTGTGTGTATGGTTCCCAGTTGGAGGCAGCTGAATATCGTTGCCTCTAATCGGGGATCATACTTAGGCCTTTTTCCCACCTGGGATATGTGGTCCTCTGTAGCTCAGTTGGTAGAGCATGGCGCTTGTAACGCCAGGGTAGTGGGTTCAATCCCCGGGACCACCCATACGTAGAATGTATGCACACATGACTGTAAGTCGCTTTGGATAAAAGCGTCTGCTAAATGGCATATATTATGTGGGACATTGTTTCTTATGTGCGCTGCTACTTCACATCCTTACATCTTTGTTGTTTTGATGAGTTTCACTAATGAAAAATTGAATTCAATTAAAAATGTGGAACTCTGTTGACACGGTGTCTAATTATTGATTTATATTATTTGACACATTTTGAACCTTTTCATGTGTCTGAAGGTACAAACTCTGCTGGTCCAAATCAACTATAGGCCTCCGCTGGCCAATCGGATGGCTCAGATGACCGCGTCTGTAGTCATAAAAGAAAGCTACAGCAAAGTTGAAACTGTGAGATTTCAAAACGTTTAAAAACCACGACTAGATAAAGACGGTCAACGAATACAGCGAAGAGATGCTGTTTTTATGAGTTAGTTTAAGCTCTTACTCTTTCTCACTGTCAACACTTAGTATTCAACACCTATTCAATAAGCCATTAAAATAAGCGGTCTTCCTATTTCCACTCAACAAGTACTGCAACAGTAATGAACGAGTAGGAAAGTGTAGCTGTCACCATCTTTAGCACTTCCTATTTCCACTCCTTTTCTTCTTCTTTTCTTCTTCTTCTTCTTCTTCTTCTTCTTCTTCTTCTTCTTCTTCTTCTTCTTCTTCTTCTTCTTCTTCTTCTTCTCTCTTCTTCTTCTTCTTCTTCTCTTCTTCTTCTCTTCTTCTTCTTCTCCTCTTCTTCTTCTTCTTCTCTTCTTCTTCTTCTTCTCTTCTTCTTCTCTTCTTCTCCTTCTTCTTCTTCTTCTTCTTCTTCTTCTTCTTCTTCTTCTTCTTCTTCTTCTTCTCCTCTTCTTCTTCCTCTTCCTCTTCTTCTTCTTCTCCTTTTCTTCTCTGTTCATAGGAGTGACAACATGAATTTGTGCACGAGGCCAGAAATAATGCAGTGTGGCTGGTGTTTCACCATCAGCTGGAAGACGGTGTCCCTTTTTGGTCAGTGGAGGAAGGGGAGAGCGGAGGGATGTTGAGAGACTGATCTCAGTCTGCTGCTCTCTCCTCTACTGAGACTGACCCTCGGTCTGCTGCTCTCTCCTCTGCTGAGACTGACCCTCAGTCTGCTGCTCTCCCTCTGCAGAGACTGACCCTCAGTCTGCTGCTCTCCCTCTGCTGAGACTGACCTCAGTCTGCTGCTCTCCCTCTGCAGAGACTGACCTCAGTCTGCTGCTCTCCCTCTGCAGAGACTGACCCTCAGTCTGCTGTTTCTTGCAGAGACTGACCTCAGTCTGCTGCTCTCCCTGCAGAGACTGACCCTCAGTCTGCTGCTCTTCCCACTGCTGAGACTGACCCTCAGTCTGCCAAGCCTTCCTCTGCAGAGACTGACCTCAGTCTGCTGCTCTCCTCTGCAGAGACTGACCTCAGTCTGCTGCTCTCCCCTCTGCAGAGGACTGGACCTCGTCTGTTGCAGCTCTCCTCTGCAGAGACTGACCCTCAGTCTGCTGCTCTCCTACTGCAGAGACTGACCCTCAGTCTGCTGCTCTCTCCCACTGCTGAGACTGACCCTCAGTCTGCTGCTCTCCCTCTGCAGACTGACCCTCAGTCTGCTGCTCTCCCTCTGCAGAGACTGACCCTCAGTCTGCTGCTCTCTCCCACTGCTGAGACTGACCCTCAGTCCCAACTCCCTCTGCAGAGACTGGACCCTCAGTCTGCTGCTCTCCCTCTGCAGAGACTGACCCTCAGTCTGCTGCTCTCTCCCACTGCTGAGACTGACCCTCAGTCTGCTGCTCTCCCACTGCTGAGAGACTGACCCTCAGTCTGCTGCTCTCTCCTCTGCTGAGACTGACCCTCAGTCTGTTGCTCTCCCACTGCTGAGACTGACCCTCAGTCTGCTGCTCTCCCTCTGCAGAGACTGACCTTCAGATGCAGGCAGTAAAATAAAAATAAACAACTATTTAAATGTCATTCAGCAGTGCCTCATAAGTAATACAACAACAGATCTATTACCAGTGTGATCATGTAGTCTACCTCAAATGTTTAAATATATACTAAATATATATATATACTTAAATATAACAAAAGTATAAACGCAACATACAACAATTTCAAAGATTTTACTGAGTTAAAGTACATATGAGGAAACCAGTCAATTCAAATAAATAAATTAGCTTCTAATCTATGGATACCACATGATTGGGCAGTGGCGCCGTCATGGGTGGGGCTGGGAGGGCATAGACCCACCCACTGGGGAGACAGGCCCACCCACTGGGGAGACAGGCCCACCCAGTAGGGAGACAGGCCCACCCACTGGGGAGACAGGCCCACCCAGTAGGGAGACAGGCCCACCCAGTAGGGAGACAGGCCCACCCAGTAGGGAGACAGGCCCACCCAGTAGGGAGACAGGCCCACCCAGTAGGGAGACAGGCCCACCCACTAGGGAGACAGGCCCACCCACTGGGGAGACAGGCCCACCCACTAGGGAGACAGGCCCACCCACTAGGGAGACAGGCCCACCCACTAGGGAGACAGGCCCACCCACTAGGGAGACTCCAGCCAATCAGAATGAGGTTTTTTTTTCAGAATGAGTTTTTCCCCACAAAAAGGCTTTTTTACAGACAGAAATACTCCTCAGTTACATCAGCTTGTCCAGGTGGCTGGTCTCAGACGATCCTTCAATTGAAGAAGCCGGATGTGGAGGTCCTCAGTTGGCGTGGTTACACGTGGTCTGTGGTTATGAGGTCAGTTGGACTTGCTGCCAAATTCTCTAAAACGATGTTGGAGACGGCTTAATGTAGAGAAATTAAATGAAATGAAATTCTCTGGCAACAACTCTGGTGGACATTCCTGCAGTCAGCGTGCCAATTGCACACTCCATCAAAATATTTGACACATCTGTGGCATTGTGTTGTGTGACTAAACTGCACATTTTAGAGTGGCCTTTTATTGTCCCCAGCACAAGGTGCACCTGTGTAATGATCATGCTGTTTAATCATCTTATTGATATGCCACACCTGTCAGAGTGGATGGATTATCTTGGAAAAGGAGAAATGCTCACTAACAGGGATGTAAACTAATTTGTGCACAACAGTTGAAAGAAATCAGCTTTTTGTGTGTATGGAACATTTCTGGGATCTTTTACTTTTCAGCTCATGAAACATGGAACCAACATTTTACATGTTGCCTTTATATTTCTGTTCAGTTTACAGAAATATAAACAGTACAGACAGTATCAGTCAAAAGTTTGGACACTCATTCAAGGGTTTTTCTTAATTTGGACAACTTTACACATTGTAGAATAATAGTGAAGACATAAACACTATGACAGAACACACATGGAATCATGTAGTAACCAAAAAAAGTGTTGAAGAATCTAAAATATATTTTGATTTGTTTAAAGTAGCCACCCTTTTGCCTTGAAGACAGCTTTGCACATTCTTGGCAAATATACCATGCCGTTATAGGGAAATCATGCACACTCTAGAATGCCCTTCAAGCCAATCAGAAAGGATTATTCAACAATGCCATGGTATAAATATATATGATCCTCAGACCGACAATGTGGATTTGTTTGAAGTACTCCCCTCGCTCTCCCCTGGTGTCTGTGTGTGTGTGTGTGTGTGTGTGTGTGTGTGTGTGTGTGTGTGTGTGTGTGTGTGTGTGTGTGTGTGTGTGTGTGTGTGTGTGTGTGTGTGTGTGTGTGTGTCAGACGGACAGTGTGCACCGCGCGGATGTGTTTGACCTGTTCCCGGGGACGTTTCAGACGGTCGAGATGACTGCAGGGAACCCTGGGACATGGCTGTTGCACTGCCACGTTGCCGACCACATCCACGCTGGAATGGAGACTACTTTCACCATCACGGGTAACCATGGAGACCACCTTCAGCATCACAGGACCCATACCTAGACCTAACCTCTTGAAACCAAGACCGTGTGTGTGTCGGTGTGTGTCGGTGAGAGAGAGAGAGAGAGAGAGAGACAGAGTGACAGACAGAGAGTGACAGACAGAGAGTGACAGACAGAGAGTGACAGACAGAGAGTGACAGACAGAGAGTGACAGACAGAGAGTGACAGACAGAGAGTGACAGACAGAGAGTGACAGACAGAGAGTGACAGACAGAGAGTGACAGACAGAGAGTGACAGACAGAGTGTGACAGACAGAGTGTGACAGACAGAGTGTGACAGACAGAGTGTGACAGACAGAGTGACACAGACAGAGTGACACAGACAGAGTGACACAGACAGAGTGACACAGACAGAGTGACACAGACAGAGTGACACAGACAGAGTGACACAGACAGAGTGACACAGAGAGTGTGACACAGAGAGTGACACAGAGAGAGTGACACAGAGAGTGACACACAGAGTGACAGACAGAGTGACACAGAGAGTGACAGACTGTTATGACGTCAACATTGTCTAACATCAAGTCTCTTGTTTATCTTTTATTCCAGAGAAAACATCACATGGTGAGTAGGCATGAATAAACATGAACCAGATGAATAAACATGAACCAGATGAATAAACATGAACCAGATTAGAATGACTAGTCATGAATAAACATGAATCAGATTAGAATGACTAGTCATGAATAAACATGAACCAGATTAGAATGGCTAGTCATGAATAAACATGAACCAGATTAGAATAACTAGACATGAACCACATTAAACTTGTTTCTCCCCCTCTCCTATAGCACCTGGTACTGGAGGTTCCATCTCCACTCTGCTACTGCCACTATTACTGACCCTTCTCCACTAGACTACTCTGTATGTGTGTGTGTGTGTGTGTGTGCGTGCGTGTGTGCGTGCGTGCGTACGTGTGCGTGTGTTCATAATGCATTATCAGTCAATGTAATCAGCTATCAAACCAATCAGTCCTACAATAGATAAAATGATGATGAATGACAGATCCATATTACACAGCTTCACCATCCAGTCATCCCATGTTACAGCTTTATCATAGAATTAGGGAGTAGAATCCTAGAATGGACATGAACCTTCTTATGATGGCATAAAAGGTCAGCCATGTTGGTCAGGGAGATGATGCCAGTGCTGTTATAATTTGTAAAGCAATGAATGTGAAGAATTTGCATTGTACAAGTATTCAGACCCCTTGACTTTTTTCCACCAAAACATTTTTACGTTACAGACTTGTTCTTAAGTTGATTAAATTGTTTTTTTCTTTCCCCTCATTAATCTACACACCATGCCTCATAATGACAAAGCAAAATCTGTTTTTTAGGAATGTTTGCAAATGTAAATAAAATAAAACATACATTTCACATTTATACATTTACAAAAGTTTAACACTTTAAAAAAATAAAACTTTTAAAAAATAAAACTGAAATATTACGTTTACATAAGTTTTCAGACCCTTTCCTCAGTACTTTGTTGAAGCACTTTTGGCAGCGATTACAGCCTTAAGTCTTCTTGGGAATGACTCTACAAGCTTGGCACACCTGTATTTGGGGAGTTTCTCCCATTCTTCTCTGCAGATCCTCTCAAGCTCTGTCAGGTTGGATGGGGAGCGTCGCTGCACAGCTATTCTCAGATGTTTGATCGGGTTGAAGTCTGGGCCACTCAAGGACATTCAGAAACTTGTCCCGAAGCCACTCCTGCGTTGTCTTGGCTGTGTGCTTAGGGTCGTTGTCCTGTTGGAAGGTGAACCTTCGCCCCAGTCTGAAGTCCTGAGCGCTCTGGAGCAGGTTTTCATCAAGGATCTCTGTACTTTTCTTCGTTAATCATTCCCTCGATCCTGACTAGTCTCCCAGTCCCTGTTGCTGAAAAACATCCACTCAGCATGATGCTGCCTCCATCATGCTTCACTGTAGGGATGGTGCCAGGTTTCCTCCAGACGTGACGCTTGCTATTCAGGCCAAAGAGTTCAATCTTGGTTGCATCAGACCAGAGAATCTTGTTTCTTTAGTCCTTCAACTGCCTTTTGGCAAACTCCAACTCTGTCTGGCCACTCTATCATAAAGGCCTGATTGGTGGAGTGCTGCAGAGATGGTTATCCTTCTGGAAGGTTCTGCCATCACCACAGAGGAACTCTGGAGCTCTGTCAGAGTGACCATGGGATTTTCGTCACCTCCCTGACCAAGGCTCTTGTCCCCCCCCCCCCCATTGCTCAGTTTGGCCGAGCAGCCAGCTCAAGGAAGAGTCTTGGTGGTTCCAAACTTCTTCCATTTAAGAATGATGGAGGCCACTGTGTTCTTGGGGACCTTCAATGTTTTGGTACCCTTCCCCAGATCTGTGCCGCGACACAATCCTGTCTTGTCGCTCTACGGACAATTCCTTCGACCTCGTGGCTTGGTTTTTGCTCTGACATGCATTGTCAACTGTGGGACCTTATATAGACAGGTGTGTGCCTTTCCAAATCATGTCCAATCAATTGAATTTACCACAGGTGGACTCCAATCAAGTTGTAGAAACATCTCAAGGATGATCAATGGAAACAGGATGCACCTGAGCTCAATTCCGAGTCTCATAGCAAAGGGTCTGAATACTAATGTAAATAATGTATTTTATGTTTTTTATTTTTAATATATTTGCAAACACCTAAAAACCTTTATCAATTTTAGAATAGGGCTGTAATGTAAAATAAAATTGGAAAAAGTGAAAGGGTCTGAATACTTTCTGAATGCACTGTATGTGTTAGCACGCTAGCTAGCCATTTGTACAGGAATGATTCCATTAACTGTATGTGTTAGCTCGCTAGCTAACCATTTGTACAGGAATGATTCCATTAACTGTATGTGTTAGCTCGCTAGCTAACCATTTGTACAGGAATGATTCCATTAACTGTATGTGTTAGCTCGCTAGCTAACCATTTGTACAGGAATGATTCCATTAACTGTATGTGTTAGCTCGCTAGCTAACCATTTGTACAGGAATGATTCCATTAACTGTATGTGTTAGCTCGCTAGCTAACCATTTGTACAGGAATGATTCCATTAACTGTATGTGTTAGCACGCTAGCTAGCCATTTGTACAGGAATGATTCCATTAACTGTATGTGTTAGCTCGCTAGCTAACCATTTGTACAGGAATGATTCCATTAACTGTATGTGTTAGCTCGCTAGCTAACCATTTGTACAGGAATGATTCCATTAACTGTATGTGTTAGCTCGCTAGCTAACCATTTGTACAGGAATGATTCCATTAACTGTATGTGTTAGCACGCTAGCTAACCATTTGTACAGGAATGATTCCATTAACTGTATGTGTTAGCTCGCTAGCTAGCCAGTTGTATAGGAATGATTCCATTAACTGTATGTGTTAGCGCGCTAGCTAGCCAGTTGTATAGGAATGATTCCATTAACTGTATGTGTTAGCGCGCTAGCTAGCCAGTTGTATAGGAATGATTCCATTAACTGTATGTGTTAGCGCGCTAGCTAGCCAGTTGTATAGGAATGATTCCATTAACTGTATGTGTTAGCGCGCTAGCTAGCCAGTTGTATAGGAATGATTCCATTAACTGTATGTGTTAGCGCGCTAGCTAGCCAGTTGTACAATAATGATTCCATTAACTGTATGTGTTAGCACGCTAGCTAACCATTTGTACAGGAATGATTCCATTAACTGTATGTGTTAGCACGCTAGCTAACCATTTGTACAGGAATGATTCCATTAACTGTATGTGTTAGCACGCTAGCTAACCATTTGTACAGGAATGATTCCATTAACTGTATGTGTTAGCTCGCTAGCTAGCCAGTTGTATAGGAATGATTCCATTAACTGTATGTGTTAGCGCGCTAGCTAGCCAGTTGTATAGGAATGATTCCATTAACTGTATGTGTTAGCGCGCTAGCTAGCCAGTTGTATAGGAATGATTCCATTAACTGTATGTGTTAGCGCGCTAGCTAGCCAGTTGTACAGGAATGATTCCATTAACTGTATGTGTTAGCACGCTAGCTAACCATTTGTACAGGAATGATTCCATTAACTGTATGTGTTAGCACGCTAGCTAACCATTTGTACAGGAATGATTCCATTAACTGTATGTGTTAGCTCGCTAGCTAGCCAGTTGTATAGGAATGATTCCATTAACTGTATGTGTTAGCGCGCTAGCTAGCCAGTTGTATAGGAATGATTCCATTAACTGTATGTGTTAGCGCGCTAGCTAGCCAGTTGTATAGGAATGATTCCATTAACTGTATGTGTTAGCGCGCTAGCTAGCCAGTTGTATAGGAATGATTCCATTAACTGTATGTGTTAGCGCGCTAGCTAGCCAGTTGTACAATAATGATTCCATTAACTGTATGTGTTAGCGCGCTAGCTAGCCAGTTGTATAGGAATGATTCCATTAACTGTATGTGTTAGCGCGCTAGCTAGCCAGTTGTATAGGAATGATTCCATTAACTGTATGTGTTAGCGCGCTAGCTAGCCAGTTGTACAATAATGATTCCATTAACTGTATGTGTTAGCGCGCTAGCTAGCCAGTTGTATAGGAATGATTCCATTAACTGTATGTGTTAGCGCGCTAGCTAGCCAGTTGTATAGGAATGATTCCATTAACTGTATGTGTTAGCGTGCTAGCTAGCCAGTTGTATAGGAATGATTCCATTAACGTTTCTAGTTAACTGCCAATACTCACGCCAACATTCCATTCAATCTACTCAGTCAATCCACAGCCTGACACTGGCTGAAATAAGTTGTTGATAGGAGTTAGACAAGTATTGTATTATATACCACTTACAGATTTCCAAAAAAAACAACAATTAATACATTTATGTTCTCTTTACATATATTTTAGAGGCTAGTTATACAGAGAATTGGTATAAAAACCTGTAAACTGTTTTAGGTTGACAATAATTCTATTACACAATTTCTGATATATCGCATGCCTTACTTTTATGTTCCTGCATAATTAAAATCAAGATTATGCCTCTACTGCCATTACATTACAATTAGAAGTACTTTTGATTTCTCCCTGACCAACATGGCTGCCATTTTCACCGCATTCTGGAACTTTGAGGGCTTTACGACATAGCCCCTCTGGTAATTGAATAGAATCTCTGTGGTTTTATTCCCCAAGTCATTCTAACTGTTCAATAGTCTGCTTCAGAACCTGTCTACTGTATACTGTCCAAACTTGAATATATACTGCTGCTCTGTTTGATTGGTTGCACTCGTTGTCCTTTGCAACGAAGAGGAAATAGAATGTAAAAATGACTACTGTACCAAATATATTTTGTTTAAATCTGTGTACAATAAAAACTGCTTCGATAACGTACAATAATGTTTCAATGTTGAGTTTGTATTAAAAGTTTATAAAAGGGGTGTTAAACACCTGACTGTAATAACCCCCAAGACTACAGGTAGTAACCATGGTAACCCTAACCCCAAGGCTATAGGTGGTAACCATGGTAACCCTAACCGGTGGTAACGCTAACACCAAGGCTATAGGTGGTAACCACGGTAACCCTAACCGGTAGTAACGCTAACCCCAAGGTTATAGGTGGTAACCATGGTAACCCTAACCGGTAGTAACGCGGACCCCAAGGTTATAGGTGGTAACCATGGTAACCCTAACCGGTAGTAAAGCGGACCCCAAGGCTATAGGTGGTAACCATGGTAACCCTAACCGGTAGTAAAGCTAACCCCAAGGCTATAGGTGGTAACCATGGTAACCCTAACCGGTAGTAAAGCTAACCCCAAGGCTATAGGTGGTAACCATGGTAACCCTAACCGGTAGTAACGCGAACCCCAAGGCTATAGGTGGTAACCATGGTAACCCTAACCGGTAGTAACGCTAACACCAAGGCTATAGGTGGTAACCATGGTAACCCTAACCGGTAGTAACGCTAACTCCAAGGCTATAGGTGGTAACCATGGTAACCCTAACCGGTAGTAACGCTAACCCGTTGTTGCCTCTTGACGTTTCCACTTCACAATAACATCACTTACAGTCGACCGGGGGGGGCAGATCTAGCAGGGCAGAAATGTGACGAACTGACTTGTTGGAAAGGTGGCATCCTATGACGGTGACACTCTGAAAGTCACCGAGCTCTTCAGTGAGGCCCATTCTACTGCCAATGTTTGTCTATGGAGATTGCATCGCTGTTAACTAGATTTTTTTTTAGACAGCCTTTTTAGGCCCTAACACATGTTTATTAGGATCAACTTCGATTCCTGCGGTGAATTATTTTAAAGTGTGGGAGAAAGATGTACATATAGGGAGGAACATAATACTGTAACACAAGAGAAAGATACACTTAGAGTGCATTTGCCATTCTGGTAAAATGCATTGTCTATTGTATAGGACAGGAGGCCAGAGTAAGGCCATGAGAGCATAGGACAGCTGGACATACCAAGGTCAGAGGGACACACAAAGGAGAGGGTCAGCTAAATGACCAACTGATGGACTATAGACATAGGACATATATTTTTAGGACATGAAGATGCTGAAGGAATGTCAGAAGAGACACATAGTCTACGAGTCCTAATAAGGACAGACATACCAAAGAACACACCAGGCTGAACGTAAGGGGGCCCATAGCATAAGATGGGCATGTATTATTTTTGGGACATGAAGAGGTCCTGTCACCATTATAAAAATATAAAAACTATTACAATAATGAGATGTATCCACCAATCCAAAGAAAGGATAGGCGGACCACCAGACAGAACACCAGTCCACCAATAAGGATAGGCGGGACCACCAGACAGAACACCAGTCCACCAATAAGGATAGGCGGACCACCAGACAGAAC
>NC_060192.1:44113503-44119750 GCF_021184085.1 Oncorhynchus gorbuscha
TAGTAGTTGTTGAAGTGAGTTGGTAGTAGATGGTAGTAGTTGTTGAAGTGAGTTAGTAGTAGATGGTAGTAGTTGTTGAAGTGAGTTGGTAGCAATTGGTAGTAGTTGTTGAAGTGAGTTGGTAGTAGTTGGTAGTAGTTGTTGAAGTGAGTTGGTAGTAGATGGTAGTAGTTGTTGAAGTGAGTTGGTAGTAGATGGTAATAGTTGTTGAAGTGAGTTGGTAGTAGATGGTAGTAGTTGTTGAAGTGAGTTGGTAGTAGATGGTAGTAGTTGTTGAAGTGAGTTGGTAGTAGATGGTAGTAGTTGTTGAAGTGAGTTGGTAGTAGATGGTAGTTGTTGTTGAAGTGAGTTGGTAGTAGATGGTAGTAGTTGTTGAAGTGAGTTGGTAGTAGATGGTAGTAGTTGTTGAAGTGATTTGGTAGTAGATGGTAGTAGTTGTTGAAGTGAGTTGGTAGTAGATGGTAGTTGTTGTTGAAGTGAGTTGGTAGTAGATGGTAGTTGTTGTTGAAGTGAGTTGGTAGTAGATGGTAGAAGTTGTTGAAGTGAGTTGGTAGTAGATGCAGTCATGCACCGGTGTTAAGCTGAGCGACACGGTTGGAACCTAAGACCAAGCTCAGAGAAGGAAATAGGGATGAATTAACCAAAATATTTATTGTTACATGGGGAGATATGGAGTGCAGATCCGGGGAAGCTCACATGAGTTGCAGAAAAACTTGATGTGGAGACTGAGGTTGGATTTGGCTGAGTAGAACAGGGTAAACAGGTCCTGAGAGGAATCCAATGTAGTGGTGGTGAGATGTGGAGACTGAGGTTGGAGTTGGCTGAGTAGAACAGGGTAAACAGGTCCTGAGAGGAATCCAATGTAGTGGTGGTGAGATGTGGAGACTGAGGTTGGAGTTGGCTGAGTAGAACAGGGTAAACAGGTCCTGAGGAGAATCCAAGGTAGTGGTGGTGAGATGTGGAACAGGAGACAGAAGCCAGAGACAGACTACAATGAGAGGATAAATGGTGTCAGGCAGGGGAACAGGAGACAGGAGCCAGAGACAGACTACAATGAGAGGATAAACAGTGTCAGGCAGGGGAGCAGGAGCCAGAGACAGACTACAATGAGAGGATAAATGGTGTCAGGCAGGGGAACAGGAGACAGGAGCCAGAGACAGACTACAATGAGAGGATAAACAGTGTCAGGCAGGGGAACAGGAGACAGGAGCCAGAGACAGACTACAATGAGAGGATAAACAGTGTCAGGCAGGGGAACAGGAGCCAGAGACAGACTACAATGAGAGGATAAATGGTGTCAGGCAGGGGAACAGGAGCCAGAGACAGACTACAATGAGAGGATAAATGGTGTCAGGCAGGGGAACAGGAGACAGGAGCCAGAGACAGACTACAATGAGAGGATAAACAGTGTCAGGCAGGGGAACAGGAGCCAGAGACAGACTACAATGAGAGGATAAACAGTGTCAGGCAGGGGAACAGGAGCCAGAGACAGACTACAATGAGAGGATAAATGGTGTCAGGCAGGGGAACAGGAGACAGGAGCCAGAGACAGACTACAATGAGAGGATAAACAGTGTCAGGCAGGGGAACAGGAGACAGGAGCCAGAGACAGACTACAATGAGAGGATAAATGGTGTCAGGCAGGGGAACAGGAGCCAGAGACAGACTACAATGAGAGGATAAATGGTGTCAGGCAGGGGAACAGGAGCCAGAGACAGACTACAATGAGAGGATAAATGGTGTCAGGCAGGGGAACAGGAGCCAGAGACAGACTACAATGAGAGGATAAATGGTGTCAGGCAGGGAACAGGAGCCAGAGACAGACTACAATGAGAGGATAAATGGTGTCAGGCAGGGGAACAGGAGCCAGAGACAGACTACAATGAGAGGATAAATGGTGTCAGGCAGGGGAACAGGAGCCAGAGACAGACTACAATGAGAGGATAAATGGTGTCAGGCAGGGGAACAGGAGCCAGAGACAGACTACAATGAGAGGATAAATGGTGTCAGGCAGGGGAACAGGCACAGCAGAGTAACAGGATCTTGAAAAATCATAAATGGCTAAAATCATGAACTGGCTGAGCAGAGATGGAAGTGGCAGGACTGAGTATTTGTAGAGGTCTTGATTGTGGAACAAGTTGCAGCTGGTAGGGATCTGCTCTGACTCCAGCACACCTGTCTCCAACCACACAATCACACAGAGAGGGAGTAACTGATGAGTTTCAGAAGAAAAGTATTTGTTTCTGGCCTTTTTGAGCCTGTACTCGAGCCTACGGGTGCTGATGCTCCAGATGCTCAACTGGTCTGGAGGAGGCCAGTTGTATTGCTTCTTTAATCATGACAACAGTTAAGCTGTGATAACTTAATTGCAAAGGGATTTTCTAGTTATAAATTAGCCTTTTGGGGTTGTAAACTTGGATTAGCTAACACAACGTGCCGTTGGAACACACGCGAGTGATGGTTGCTGATAATGGGCCTCTGTACGCCTATGTAGATGTTCCATTGAAAAAATAATCTGTTTCCAGCTACGGTAGTCATTTGCGGCATCAACGGTGTCTACACTGTATTTCTGATCAATTCTATGTTATTTTAATGGACAAAAAAATGTGCTTTTCGTTCAAAAAACAAGGACATTTCTACGTGACCACAAACTTTTGAATGGTTGTGTATGTTCTCCCTGTCTAGATTTTAAAGTAGCCATTTCCTGCAGTCAAATGACCCAGTAGCCTCATGGGAGGAATGTTAGTTTTTCGTCCTAATTGCATAATTAATAAACATAAAAAATGAAAATAATTGAATGCTGAAAATCTGGTGTTTCGATTAAAGATTTAGATGCACTATTGTAAAGTGGCTGTTCCACTGGATGTCATAAGGTGAATGCACCAATTTGTAAGTCGCTCTGGATAAGAGCGTCCGCTAAATGACTTAAATGTAATGTAAATGTAGTTGTTGAAGTGAGTTGGTAGTAGTTGGTAGTAGTTGTTGAAGTGAGTTGGTAGTAGATGGTAGTAGTTGTTGAAGTGAGTTGGTAGTAGATGGTAGTAGTTGTTGAAGTGAGTTGGTAGTAGATTGTGTGAAGTGAGTTGGTAGTAGATGGTAGTAGTTGTTGAAGTGAGTTGGTAGAAGTTGATAAGTGAGTTGGTAGATGTTGGTAGTAGTTGTTGAAGTGAGTTGGTAGTAGTTAGATGGAAGTGAGTTGGTAGTAGTTGGAAGTGAGTTGGTAGCAGTTGAAGTGAGTTTGGTAGTAGATGATAGAAGTGAGTTGGTAGTAGATGGTAGTAGTTGATAGAAGTGAGTTAGTAGTAGATTGGTAGAAGTTGTTGAAGTGAGTTGGTAGTAGATGGTAGTAGTTGTTGAAGTGAGTTAGTAGTAGATGGTAGTAGTTGTTGAAGTGAGTTGGTAGTAGATGGTAGTAGTTGTTGAAGTGAGTTGGTAGTAGATGGTAGTAGTTGTTGAAGTGAGTTGGTAGTAGATGGTAGTAGTTGTTGAAGTGAGTTGGTAGTAGATGGTAGTAGTTGATAGAAGTGAGTTGGTAGCAGTTGGTAGTAGATGGTAGTAGTTGTTGAAGTGAGTTGGTAGTAGATGGTAGTAGTTGTTGAAGTGAGTTGGTAGTAGATGGTAGTAGTTGAAGTTTGGTAGAAGTTGATGTTGGTAGTAGATAGTAGTAGTTGGTAGTGTTTTTGAAGTGAGTTGGTAGTAGCTGGTAGTAGTTGTTGAAGTGAGTTGGTAGTAGATGGTAGTAGTTGTTGAAGTGAGTTGGTAGTAGATAGTTGTTGAAGTGAGTTGGTAGTAGATGAGTAGTTGTTGAAGTTGGTAGTAGATGAGTAGAAGTGAGTTGGTAGTAGTTGGTAGTAGAAGTGAGTTGGTAGTAGATGGTAGTAGTTGTTGAAGTGAGTTGGTAGTAGAGTTGGTAGTAGTTGTTGAAGTGAGTTGGTAGTAGATGGTAGTAGTTGTTGAAGCTGAGTTGGTAGTAGAGATGGTGTTGGTTGTTGGTAGTAGATGGTAGTAGTTGTTGAAGTGAGTTGGTAGTAGATGGTAGTAGTTGTTGAAGTGAGTTGGTAGTAGATGGTATAGAAGTGAGTTGGTAGTAGATGGTAGTAGTTGTTGAAGTGAGTTGGTAGTAGATGGTAGTAGTTGTTGAAGTGAGTTGGTAGTAGATGGTAGTAGTAGTGAGTTAGTAGTTGGTAGTAGTTGTTGAAGTGAGTTGGTAGTAGTTAGTAGTTGTTGAAGTGAGTTGGTAGTAGATGGTAGTTGTTGTTGAAGTGAGTTGGTAGTAGATGGTAGTAGTTGTTGAAGTGAGTTGGTAGTAGATGGTAGTAGTTGTTGAAGTGAGTTGGTAGTAGTTGGTAGTAGTTGTTGAAGTGAGTTGGTAGTAGATGGTAGTAGTTGTTGAAGTGAGTTGGTAGTAGTTGATAGAAGTGAGTTGATAGCAGTTGGTAGTAGTTGATAGAAGTGAGTTGGTAGTAGTTGATAGAAGTGAGTTGGTAGCAGTTGGTAGTAGTTGATAGAAGTGAGTTGGTAGCAGTTGGTAGTAGTTGATAGAAGTGAGTTGGTAGCAGTTGATAGAAGTGAGTTGGTAGTAGATGGTAGTAGTTGATAGAAGTGAGTTGGTAGTAGTTGATAGAAGTGAGTTGGTAGTAGTCAATAGAAATGAGTTGGTAGCAGTTGATAGAAGTGAGTTGGTAGTAGTTGATAGAAGTGAGTTGGTAGTAGTTGATAGAAGTGAGTTGGTAGTAGTTGGTAGTAGATGAAGTGAGTTGGTAGTAGTTGATAGTTAGTAGTAGATGGTAGTAGTTGTTGAGCAGTTGGTAGTAGATGAGTAGTTGTTGAAGTGAGTTGGTAGATGGTAGTAGTTGTTGAAGTGAGTTGGTAGTAGATGGTAGTAGTTGTTGAAGTGAGTTGGTAGCAGTTGGTAGTAGTTGTTGAAGTGAGTTGGTAGTAGATGGTAGTAGTTGTTGAAGTGAGTTGGTAGTAGATGGTAGTAGTTGTTGAAGTGAGTTGGTAGTAGATGGTAGTAGTTGTTGAAGTGAGTTGGTAGTAGATGGTAGTAGTTGTTGAAGTGAGTTGGTATAGCAGTGGTAGTAGTTGATAGAAGTGAGTTGGTAGTAGTTGATAGAAGTGAGTTGGTAGCAGTTGGTAGTAGTTGATTGAGATAGAAGTGGTGAGTTGGTAGTAGTTGATAGAAGTGAGTTGGTAGCAGTTGATAGTAGTTGTTGAGTGAGTTGGTAGTAGATGATAGAAGTGAGTTGGTAGTAGTCATAGTTGTTGAAGTTTGGTAGTAGATGATAGAAGTGAGTTGGTAGTAGTCGATAGAAATGAGTTGGTAGCAGTTGATAGAAGTGAGTTGGTAGTAGTTGATAGAAGTGAGTTGGTAGTAGTTGATAGAAGTGAGTTGGTAGTAGTCAATAGAAGTGAGTTGGTAGTAGTTGATAGAAGTGAGTAGGTAGCAGTTGGTAGTAGATGATAGAAGTGAGTTGGTAGTAGTTGTTGAAGTGAGTTGGTAGTAGATGGTAGTAGTTGTTGAAGTGAGTTGGTAGTAGTTGGTAGTAGTTGTTGAAGTGAGTTGGTAGTAGATGGTAGTAGTTGTTGAAGTGAGTTGGTAGTAGATGGTAGTAGTTGTTGAAGTGAGTTGGTAGTAGATGATAGAAGTGAGTTGGTAGTAGATGGTAGTAGTTGTTGAAGTGAGTTGGTAGTAGATGGTAGTAGTTGTTGAAGTGAGTTGGTAGTAGATGGTAGTAGTTGTTGAAGTGAGTTGGTAGTAGATGGTAGTAGTTGTTGAAGTGAGTTGGTAGTAGATGGTAGTAGTTGTTGAAGAGTTGGTAGTAGATGGTAGTAGTTGTTGAAGTGAGTTGGTAGTAGTTGAGTAGAAGTGAGTTGGTAGTAGTGGTAGTAGTTGTTGAAGTGAGTTGGTAGTAGATGGTAGTAGTTGTTGAAGTGAGTTGGTAGTAGATGATAGAAGTGAGTTGGTAGTAGTAGTTGTTGAAGTGAGTTGGTAGTAGTGGTAGTAGTTGTTGAAGTGAGTTGGTAGTAGTTGGTAGTAGTTGTTGAAGTGAGTTGGTAGTAGATGGTAGTAGTTGTTAGAAGTGAGTTGGTAGTAGTTGGGAGTAGTTGATAGAAGTGAGTTGGTAGTAGATGATAGTAGTGAGTTGGTAGTAGATGATAGAAGTGAGTTGGTAGTAGATGGTGAGTTGGTAGTAGATGATAGATAGAAGTGAGTAGGTTGCAGTTGGTAGTAGATGATAGAAGT
>NC_060192.1:44119850-44162350 GCF_021184085.1 Oncorhynchus gorbuscha
AGGTCCATCTACTATCCTTCTGACCCAGGTCCATCTACTATCCTTCTGACCCTATGTAGCCAGGTCCCATCTACTATCCTTCTGACCCTATGTAGCCAGGTCCATCTACTATCCTTCTGACCCTATGTAGCCAGGTCCATCTACTATCCTTCTGACCCAGGTCCATCTACTATCCTTCTGACCCTATGTAGGGTCAGAAGGATAGTAGATGAACTAGTCACCGTCCGTTTACCAGGTCAGGTGAACTACAGCCTGGGAGTCCAGGAGGATGGTGAGATGAACCTATTAGTATTTGAGTAGGGTCAAGACAGAATAGATGAACTATTAAATGACCTGACTACGGGAATATTAGATGAACACAGTACCAAGGTCAAAGCAGATGGACCTGTATAGGAGTCCGAAGAACAAGTTTTATAGGGTCAGAAGAGATGGCCTGGCTCCCGGGGTCAGAAGGAGTAGATGGGTTTCTTTATAAGTTCAGCAATGCCTGCTGAAGAAATTAGTAGATGGACCCTGCCCACGTCGGGACTAAGTGGGACCTGGCCCCATAGGGTCAGGAATGGACATTACAAAGTCAGGATGGTAAACCCTCACACAAGATCAAGGAAGAAGTGCTGAAGATAAGTAGTGGACTTGTGATCAAGTAGATGGACCTGTAGCCTGGCCTTAGGAATCGGGGTGGACAGGGTGGCTCTTATGGGTGGGACTGGGTCAGAAGGATAGTGGGTCGAGAAAAAATTGGAGTCAGGAGACCTGTAGGGTCCAGGAGGTGAGCTGCTGGACCTAACCGGGAGTTTACTGGCACAGGGTCAGAAAACAGGTCAGACATAGGAGTCAGAAAGGGTGTAAACACGGCCTCTATAGGGTCAGGAGAATTTATTACACTGAATCAAACCAGAAGGGATGGACCTAACCCTTGCCCGACGGTAATGGACCTGTGTGGACCTGTCAGGGTTTCTAACTCTGCATCAGGAAAAAGTGTGGAATTTTCATCAGGAGAATGAGATACAATAGAGTCAGGAGAACAAACAGATGGACCTGCTCTACGTAAAAAGTCGAAGAACAGTATGGTTTCTAATTACAAATAAGTGAACTATTATAGGCTCAAAGTATTAGGTGGATTGCTGTCAGAAAAAATTTAGTGCTTATAGGGTCAGAAATGGTTTCTATTTAAAGACTTACTGTGCGGGCGCGAACCTGTTCCATAAGTCAAAGAACGAAGAAACAAATCAGAAGAATGAAGACTGCTCTACAAGATAAAATTTCTAAATCGAAAAGACAACAAATGATTATACAACCTAACTATCAAGATCAAAGCAGACAAAGTTCTGTTCCAAAATAGATAACTCAAATGGTTTTTCTGAATCAAAAAAGATAGATGGTTCTAACAGACTTGCTCAAAATCAAAAAGCTTAAACAGTTTAACTCCTGAATCGAAAAATAATGAACGGTTTCGTTTGATAATAGTATAAGTCAGGGAAGAGACAACAAACAGTTTATCGCATTCCACAAGTCGAAAAATTAATATTCAGACTCCTATTATAGTAGAACCCAATCACTGAGCCCACAATAAGAAAACTGGTTTATAGATCAGTTTAACAAAAAGATGATTTCAACGCAAGAAGGATGGTTTCTGTGGGGTCAGAAGGACTGAGCAAACGGAATAAAGGTGGTTAGTTCTTCCCCTTAGGAAGGACTGTTATGGGAATACAGATGGACCTGTATGTGAGGACCTGTACTTAAAGTCAGCGGGTAGTGGACCTGCTCCATAGGTCAGAAAGGACAGGTAGACCTAACTACATAGAATCAGAAAACAATGGAATGGACTACTACGATACATAAAAGTCAGAGGATAGTAGATGAGACCCACCTGTGGACCTCTTTAGACCTGTAGAAAGTTGTAGATAGTTACAATACATAGGGTCAGAAAGTAGCAAATGGATTGCCTGCTCTATTTTTAGGGTCAGGAAAACCTGGACCCACATTCTCCTGGTCAGGAGGAAGAACTCAGAACAATGAAAGAGGACAAACTTTCGCTACCTTTAAGTCAGAAGAACCTACGGGGCTCGGGGTGTAGATGGTTTTGAAGTCAGAAAGGATGAGCAGGACCTGAACATAAGGGTCAGAAAGTAGGTGAGACCTGTGCTAGAGGAAGGAGCGTGTGGGATCAAGAAAAAGGTAGTCGAAGGATCAGTGGACTATTATAGAGATGGTTTACAAGGGCGTTTACTGTAAGGTCCCAGAAGGATTGATGGTGCCCGTGGACTACCTACAGGAAAGGATTTAAGTCAGAGGGCGGACTATAGGGTCAGGAGGGCGCTCGAAGGACCTTAACTGAATCAAAGAGGATATTGGGACCTATTCCAGGTGTCTGCTACATAGGTCAGAAATGGTTTATAGAAGTCAACGGACCTGTACCCTTAGGAAGAATGAATATACATTATAGGGTAGAAATGGATTTTGTCAAGTAAGTCCATGAAAATAGGTGGATACTAGGGTCGAAAGAGATATAAGGGTCAGAGTGAATGAGACACAGCCCCCGCAGGGTCAGGGCGGACCTGTCGGGAACTTAAATGGACCTGGCCTTACCCGCCAAGTCGGGAAAATTCGAAGGTCGGGGTTGCAAGGTCGGAACTCAGTGAAGAAATAACGAAACAAATTAACCTGTTAGTTCAAGAAAAAGATATTTAGTCAGAAGATAATACCAGGCTGAACCTAACCTGGAGCATCCAGAAGAGATGCAGAAAAAAAGGATGAAGTAGATGGACTGGCATGTCAAAGTGCCCTGGCCCATAGATTTATAGAGGTCAAAGATTGTAAGATGAGACCCTGCCTTAAGGTCCAGAAAGTAACTACCTGGAATCCGAAAATTAGTATGGACACGGCCATAGGATCAAAGCAGGAAGACCTGGCCTGATAGTAAATGGGACACAACCTAAGGAGGATATTAGATGTAGATGTCAAATGGAAAGCGAATCAGGTGACCTGGGTAAAGAGAAAGTAGTATAGACACATAAGTCATAGGCCCCTGTGGAGCAACAGGCTGTGTCCAGACTGATCAGGATGGCCTAAAGTCAGCATGTACATAGAATCAAGCAAAGTCCGAAGGATATGCCACTTAAGATAGTTATGTAGAAAAATAATACTCAGAAGCCTGTATAGAGTCAGAACTACCTAATTTAAGTCCGGAGGGTGAAAGTAGATGTGGATTATAGGAATAGTAGATGAGGACCATAATATAGGGTGGGGGATGTGGGCCTGAGTCAAAAAATGAGTAGATTCCATAAGGGGTTATGATGGACCCTGCTCATAAGATCAAGAAGGTGGTAGATAAGGACCTGTATAAGGACAGAAAGAATGAACTGCAACCCTGTCAGAAAGATCAAACAGACCCACAACCCAGGAGAGTAGATGGACCTAAGTCAAGGCTTTAGAAGGACCTGGCAGGAGAAATGTGGAATAGGGTAGAAAGAGTAGTAGATGGACCTGTACACTAGGGTCGGGAGGGACTAGATGGACCTGGCCTATAAGTCCAGAAAGGATTGTGGAGACCTGGCTACACTAGAAAGTCAAGAAAGGACCTTGGCTATAAGGGTCAAGGATGAGACTACAATGAGGAAGAAGTTATAATAAAATTATTAAGTGAGTGTAAGAAGATGAAGCATGTTTTAATCTCACCCCACAGGCGAGGGTCTCCCGCTGACTTTAGGTGCCCTGCCAAACAACCTGCTGCGCCTGCAAAAATAGTGATCTGCAGAAAAAGGTGGAATCGTGCGTTTGTGTATCAATTCATAAAGCATGTGCCGTGAAAATCTCTTCCCAACGCAATCTGTATTGCATTGATTTAGTCATCCTGGCCCTGATCTTCTAGATTCCACTACGCTAAAGGAAAGTAGTGTGTGAAGTAGTAGTGTGTGTGTGTGTGTGTGTGAATGCTGCTGGGGCTATAAGTATTTTAATGTATAATGTGTAATGTGTGTGTGTGTGTGTGTGTGTGTGTGTGTGTGGCTGAAATGTAGTAATGTGTGTGTGTGTGGTGGTAGTGTGTGGCAATGTGTGTGTGAAGTAGTAATGTGTGTGTGTGTGTATGTGTGTGTGTGTGTGCGTGTGTCTGTAGATGTGTGTGGGTGCATGTGTGTGTGTGAATGTGTGTGTGTGTGGAACCTTCTGTGGATGTTAAATGAAGGATCAATTGTTCTGTGTTTTTTCTAGCACAAAGATAATTATTTGACAGCACAAAATGAAGAAGAAGCATTAAAAGAAGAGAGAGAGAGAGGAAAGTCTGAAGAACAGAAGAGAGAGAAGAGGAGAAGCGAGGGTAGAGAGAGAAGGAGGAAGGAGAGAGGAGGAAGATGCGAGAACAGAAGAGGGGAAAGGAGGAGAGAGGCGAGGAGAAGAGGGAGAGGAGTACGGGGGAAGGGTAGAGAGAAGAAGAGGCGATATGTGAGAAGACATGGGTTTCTAAAGGAAGGAAGTGAAAAGAAGAGGACGAAAAGGATAAGAAGAGAGAAGATTTGAATTGTTTATGTTGTTCAATTGGCTCTTCTCTGACTGTTTATTGTCTATTTCATATGTGGACTCATGTCAATAAAACCCTTTTGAAAAAATTGTCGGGCTTCCGCCTGCTTGTTTATCATATTTGACCGTGAGCAAGGATGCCAGACTACCCTTTCAATAATTAACGAGCTACAAACGATTCTTCTTCTATGTTTGCTGTTGCTGACGATCTGATGCTTTAAATAAGGAAACTTTGGCATTACTGCGAATTTACGATGAACTGAATTTCAACGAGATTTGAGACGAGGTGAGACCACAAAATTTTGACCAGACTACAGGTGACCTGGACCCAACCTGGCAGCAACATGAGCTGGTAAGACAAGATAGTTCTGAATAATAATGTTCAAATAAAATGTTCCTCCCTGCCCATTGCTCAAAAATGCTGATACTTGAGACTATACAAATGACATACCAAATTAGAGGAGACACCGTGCTGCGCAGTTCTGTCTTTCAGAAAGTACACTACTACTCGCAGAGCTGAGCGCCTTAGCTAATATAACCCAGAAAACTCAGCAGAAAGATGAGATACAAAAATCCAAATAACATCCTGGATAAGGAACAAATACTATTTCAATGAAATAATGAAATTAATGAACAATGCTGTATTAAAGATTACCAAGCAGCAGGGCAGTAGGTATTAAGGTCACAGTTATGAAAACTAAGGACACTAAAGACCTTTCTATTCTGTAAAAACACATCAAGATCCATGAGTGAAGTGCCCCAGCAGGCATGCCTCACTTATGAAACCCACTGGGGCGCTGCTGTCTGAACCTCCCTAGGAATTTAAGCATGTGCATGCTGCTGCCGAACCTGGGATCAAGTACCATCACCTGCGGGATGGTGGTGAACTGTATAGAACCAGAGAAAGCAACCCTGGTGGGCTCAGGCTGTCACTGCCTCGCAATGAGGCCTGGGACCTGAATTCCTAGGTATCACCCGGCCTTGCGTCGCCTATGGGACCCCTTAGCGAGTTAAATTAAGACTGGCTAAGTGCTTCGGCCTTTGTCAGCTCAGAGGGCAGAGCCTGCCTCCCTGGAAGTGCATTTAGTGGTCTGAGCGTCCCAGCATCGGAGACTCGGGGCCCAAGGAGGCATCCTCTCCACCATACAGGCTCATCCTGACCTTGTTGCTACTGTTCTTCTACCTCCAGCTGTGATTCCTAAGACCAGAATGTCAGTGCGTCAGCACGTCTAAAGCCTGAGTGGAACTAGATTCACACAGCATCATGGGGCTTAGCTGGCAAATGTTCGGTATCAAATAGGAGATACACGGCTCTTGTGGAAACAAACATTTGTTACTCTTTGTTCGGGAACTTGTATTCCATTTCATTAGTCCACTGTCTTAATGTGAGGCACTGGTCAGACATGTCTCCCTATGTTCATACAAATGTTAATTTGTAGCAGTTGACGATAGAACCGTTCTCCCCCACAATGTGAAGTTCTCGATTCCCGAAAGATCGGTTAAACTGATGCTCGGCCTGCCTGGGTGTATACACGTCGATTTGTGACCTGTTTTTTGCAGGAGGTGAGGGCAAACAACCCATATTGCTTTGCATTCATTTTCCCATATATAGTAACACATCGGCTGTCTCGGTACTCCCAAAACTTTATTTATTGTGTATTAATTTTATTGTTATTTCACTCTGTTTATTAATTTGCTCACTGCTCTCATGTTTCCCACCTCCTAAATTTAGTACCCAGGTGGGTCATGTTACCTGTAGCTACAGCACAGTGAGTGGGTCGCTCACTAACCTCAAGCATCTCCCCCTGCCTTTCCAGATGAGTCCTTCATGCAAGCATCTCCCACTTAGTACCCAGGTGGGATCAGCACATCTGCCCCCAGTACAGATGTCGCTGTAATAACATCACGCCAGGTGGGGTCAACATCTCCCCACTACCCAGGTGTGCATCTCTCCCACTGAGTGGTGGTCCACAACACACATCCCCCCTTCATTATGTGCTTCAACATCCTCTCCCAGCCCTGGGGGTGGGGTCGCATGCTAACATCACCTAGCTACAGGTGGATCAGCCAAGGTCTTACAACATCCACCCCCCTGTTGGTGGGATCAACACTATGCCTTGCAACAGCTCACCCACAGTAGAAAGGGGGGAGTGGGGGTCAGTTATGCTAACACCACCCTGTTACAGTGAGTCAACTCTGAAGAGCCACACCCAGTCCAGATTGGAGTCAGCGCAACACTCTGTATCTCCCAGGTGGGTCTATTCCCACTAGGCCCGCAGAGTGGGTCTCTTATGGCATCTTGTCCTTCTCTAGTACTGAGGTGGGGTCGGCACAACATCATCTACCCCCCCCAGGCTCAGCATGTATCAGTATCTCCCAGCTAGCTGGTGGTGGGTGTGGCACAACATCTCCCCGCCAGGTGAATCTAACCTCACCTGGCCCATCCTCCCCCGCTGAGTATTGGCTCAGCTATGCCCAACATCTCCCCTTTATTTTCAAATTATTTAAGCCTGACATCTCCCCCAGTACCAGGTGGGTGTCTCCCCGGCCCACCAGATTAGTCAGCTGCCCCTTTATTTCAGATTAGTCAGCACAATGGCAAGCATCTCAGAATATCGACGTGGCCCGTACGTGAACAGGGGAGAGGTGAGTGAACCACTCTGGGAGGATGGGAGAGACAGCCACACACACTGTATGCAGTAGACGACACACACACACACACACACACACACACACACACACACACACACACACACACACACACACACATACACACATACATATATAGAAGGCATGCAGGTACCACTAGCCCAGTAATTGCTGTTAAGACATCTATGCATATCAAATCTCTCTCTCTCTCCTCTGTCTCTCTTTCTCTCTCTCTGTCTCTTCTCTCTGTCTCTGCTCTCTCTCCCTTCTGTCTCTCTCTGCTCTCTCTCTCTCTCTCTCTCTCTCTCTCTCTCTCTCTCTCTCTCTCTCTCTCTCTCTCTCTCTCTCTCTCTCTCTCTCTCTCTCTCTCTCTCATCATGTCTCTCTCTCTCTCATCATGTCTCTCTCTCTCTCATCATGTCTCTCTCTCTCTCTCATCATGTCTCTCTCTCTCTCTCATCATGTCTCTCTCTCTCTCTCATCATGTCTCTCTCTCTCTCTCATCATGTCTCTCTCTCTCTCATCATGTCTCTCTCTCTCTCATCATGTCTCTCTCTCTCTCTCATCATGTCTCTCTCTCTCTCATCATGTCTCTCTCTCTCTCCATCATGTCTCTCTCTCTCTCTCATCATGTCTCTCTCTCTCTCTCTCATCATGCCTCTCTCTCTCTCTCATCATGTCTCTCTCTCTCTCTCATCATGTCTCTCTCTTCTCTCATCATGTCTCTCTTCTCTCTCATCATGTCTCTCTCTCTCTCATCATGTCTCTCTCTCTCTCTCTCATCATGCTCTCTCTCTCATCATGTCTCTCTCTCATCATGCTCTCTCTCTCTCTCTCTCATCTCTCTCCTCATCATGTCTCTCTCTCTCTCATCATGTCTCTCTTTCTCTCTCTCTCTCTCATCTCTCTCTCTCATCATGTCTCTCTTTCTCTCTCATCATGCCTCTCTTTCTCTCTCATCTCTCTTTCTCTCATCATGTCTCTCTTCTCTCTCATCATGTCTCTCTCTCTCTCTCATCATGCTCTCTCTCTCTCATCATGTCTCTCTCTCTCTCTCTCTCTATCATGTCTCTCTCTCTCTCTCATCATGTCTCTCTCTCTCTCATCATGTCTCTCTCTCTCTCATCATGCCTCTCTCTCTCTCTCTCTCTCTCATCATGTCTCTCTTTCTCTCTCATCATGTCTCTCTCTCTCTCTCATCATGTCTCTCTCTCTCTCTCATCATGTCTCTCTCTCTCTCTCTCTCATGTCTCTCTCTCTCTCTCATCATGTCTCTCTCTCTCTCTCATCATGTCTCTCTCTCTCTCATCATGTCTCTCTCTCTCTCATCATGTCTCTCTCTCTCTCTCTCTCTCTCTCTCTCTCTCTCTCTCTCTCTCTCTCATCATGTCTCTCTCTCTCTCATCATGCCTCTCTCTCTCTCTCATCATGTCTCTCTCTCTCTCATCATGTCTCTCTCTCTCTCATCATGTCTCTCTCTCTCTCATCATGTCTCTCTCTCTCATCATGTCTCTCTCTCTCATCATGTCTCTTCTCTCTTAATAGTCTCATCATCTCTCATCATATGTCTCTTATACTGCTGTAGGCTATAAATCAGCATCTCTCATCATCATGTCTCTCTATATAGAGGCTGTAAATGAAGCATTATAAGTAAATGTGCCTTATACTCATGTGTCTCATCAGCATCTCTCATCGTCATGTCTCTCTCTGTATGGGCTCTCATCATCTCTCCATCGTAATATATATACCTAATATGTCTCTCATCAGCATCTCTCATCGTAATATACACCTAATATGAAGCTCTCATCGGCATCTCTCATCATGTCTCTATATATAATGAAATCTCATCGGCATCTCTCATCATCGTCTCTCTCTCTCATCATGTCTCTCTTTCTCTCTCATCATGTCTCTCTCTCTCTCATCATGTCTCTCTCTCTCTCATCATGTCTCTCTCTCTCTCATCATGTCTCTCTCTCTCTCTCTCATCATGTCTCTCTCTCTCTCATCATGTCTCTCTCTCTCATCCTGCCTCTCTCTCTCTCTCTCATCATGTCTCTCTCTCTCTCTCTCTCTCTCATCATCTCTCTCTCATCATGTCTCTCTCTCTCTCATCATGTCTCTCTCTCTCTCTCTCTCATCATGTCTCTCTCTCTCTCATCATGTCTCTCTCTCTCTCTCTCATCATGTCTCTCTCTCTCTCATCATGTCTCTCTCTCTCTCTCTCTCATCATGTCTCTCTCTCTCTCTCTCTCATCATCTCTCTCTCTCTCTCTCTCATCATGTCTCTCTCTCTCTCTCATCATGTCTCTCTCTCTCTCTCTCATCATGTCTCTCTCTCTCTCATCATGTCTCTCTCTCTCTCATCATGTCTCTCTCTCTCTCATCATGTCTCTCTCTCTCTCTCATCATGTCTCTCTCTCTCTCTCATCATGTCTCTCTCTCTCTCATCATGTCTCTCTCTCTCATCTCTCTCTCTCTCATCATGTCTCTCTCTCTCTCTCATCATGTCTCTCTCTCTCTCTCATCATGTCTCTCTCTCTCTCTCATCATGTCTCTCTCTCTCTCTCTCATCATGTCTCTCTCTCTCTCTCATCATGTCTCTCTCTCTCTCATCATGTCTCTCTCTCTCTCTCATCATGTCTCTCTCTCTCTCTCATCATGTCTCTCTCTCTCTCATCATGTCTCTCTCTCTCTCATCATGTCTCTCTCTCTCTCATCATGTCTCTCTCTCTCTCTCATCATGTCTCTCTCTCTCTCTCATCATGTCTCTCTCTCTCTCTCATCATGTCTCTCTCTCATCATGTCTCTCTCTCTCATCATGTCTCTCTTTCTCTCTCATCATGTCTCTCTCTCTCTCTCTCTCATCATGTCCGTAAATCTTATATAACAATAATCCTCATCAGCATCTCTCATCATGTCTCTGCCTGTATGGGCTCATCAGCATCTCTCATCATGTGCTCATATAATAGGCCTATCAGCATCTCATCATGTCTCTCTCTGCTGTAGGCTCATCAGCATCTCTCACATCATGTATATATCTCTCTCATCATGTCTCTCTCTCTCATCTGTCTCTCTTTCTCTCTCATCATGTCTCTCTCTCTCTCTCATCATGTCTCTCTCTCTCTCATCATGTCTCTCTCTCATCATGTCTCTCATCTCTCTCATCATGTCTCTCTCTCTCTCTCATCATGTCTCTCTCTCTCATCATGTCTCTCTCTCTCTATCTCTCTCTCTCTCTCTCTCTCTCTCTCTCATCGGCTCTCTCATCATGTCTCTCTCTCTCTCATCATGTCTCTCTCATCTCTCATCATGTCTCTCTTTCTCTCTCATCATGTCTCTCTTTCTCTCATCATGTCTCTCTCTTTCTCTCTCATCATGTCTCTCTCTCTCTCTCATCATGTCTCTCTCTCTCTCTCATCATGTCTCTCTCTCTCTCATCATGTCTCTCTCTCTCTCTCATCATGTCTCTCTCTCTCTCATCATGCTCTCTCTCTCTCTCATCATGTCTCTCTCTCTCATCATGTCTCTCTCTCTCATCATGTCTCTCTCTCTCTCTCTCATCATGTCTCTCTCTCTCTCATGTCTCTCTCTCATCATGTCTCTCTCTCTCTCTCATCATGTCTCTCTCTCTCTCATCATGTCTCTCTCTCTCTCATCATGTCTCTCTCTCTCTCATCATGTCTCTCTCTCTCTCATCATGTCTCTCTCTCTCTCTCTCATCATGTCTCTCTCTCTCTCTCATCATGTCTCTCTCTCTCTCTCATCATGTCTCTCTCTCTCTCATCATGTCTCTCTCTCTCTCTCATCATGTCTCTCTCTCTCTCATCATGTCTCTCTCTCTCTCTCATCATGTCTCTCTCTCTCTCATCATGTCTCTCTCTCTCTCTCATCATGTCTCTCTCTCTCTCTCATCATGTCTCTCTCTCTCTCTCATCATGTCTCTCTTTCTCTCTCATCATGTCTCTCTTTCTCTCTCATCATGTCTCTCTCTCTCTCTCATCATGTCTCTCTCTCTCTCTCTCTCATCATGTCTCTCTTTCTCTCTCATCATGTCTCTCTCTCTCTCTCATCATGTCTCTCTCTCTCTCATCATGTCTCTCTCTCTCTCTCTCTCTCTCTCTCTCTCTCTCTCTCTCTCTCTCTCTCTCTCTCTCTCTCATCATGTCTCTCTCTCTCTCTCATCATGTCTCTCTCTCTCTCTCTCTCTCTCTCTCATCATGTCTCTCTCTCTCTCTCATCATGTCTCTCTCTCTCTCATCATGTCTCTCTCTCTCATCATGTCTCTCTCTCTCTCATCATGTCTCTCTCTCTCTCATCATGTCTCTCTCTCTCATCATGTCTCTCTCTCTCTCTCTCTCTCTCTCTCATCATGTCTCTCTCTCTCATCATGTCTCTCTCTCTCTCATCATGTCTCTCTCTCTCTCATCATGTCTCTCTCTCTCTCATCATCATCATGTCTCTCTCTTCTCTCTCATCATGTCTCTCTCGCCTCTGTCTCTCTCTCTCATCATGTCTCTCTCTCTCTCATCATGTCTCTCTTTCTCTCTCTCTCTCTCTCTCTCTCTCATCATGTCTCTCTCTCTCATCATGTCTCTCTCTCTCATCATGTCTCTCTTTCTCTCTCATCATGTCTCTCTCTCTCATCATGTCTCTCTCTCTCTCATCATGTCTCTCTCTCTCTCTCATCATGTCTCTCTTTCTCTCTCATCATGTCTCTCTCTCTCTCTCATCATGTCTCTCTCTCTCTCATCATGTCTCTCTCTCTCATCATGTCTCTCTCTCTGTCTCTCTCATCATGTCTCTCTCTCTCATCATGTCTCTCTCTCTCTCTCATCATGTCTCTCTTTCTCTCTCATCCTGCCTCTCTTTCTCTCTCATCATGTCTCTCTCTCTCTCTCCCTCTCTCCCTCTCTCTCTCTCTCTCTCATCATCTCTCTCTCTCTCTCATCATGTCTCTCTCTCTCTCATCATGTCTCTCTCTCTCATCATGTGTCTCTCTCTCTCTCATCATCTCTCTCTCTCTCTCATCATCTCTCTCTCTCTCATCATGTCTCTCTCTCATCATGTCTCTCTCTCTCATCATGTCTCTCTCTCTCATCATGTCTCTCTCTCTCTCTCATCATGTCTCTCTTTCTCTCTCATCCTGCCTCTCTTTCTCTCTCATCATGTCTCTCTCTCTCTCTCCCTCTCTCCCTCTCTCTCTCTCTCTCTCTCTCATCATCTCTCTCTCTCTCTCATCATGTCTCTCTCTCTCTCATCATGTCTCTCTCTCTCTCATCATGTCTCTCTTTCTCTCTCATCATGTCTCTCTTTCTCTCTCATCATGTCTCTCTCTCTCATCATGTCTCTCTCTCTCTCTCATCATGTCTCTCTCTCTCTCTCATCATGTCTCTCTCTCTCTCATCATGTCTCTCTCTCTCTCATCATGTCTCTCTCTCTCCCTCTCATCATGTCTCTCTCTCTCTCTCATCATGTCTCTCTCTCTCATCATGTCTCATCATGTCTCTCTCTCATCATGTCTCTCTCTCTCATCATGTCTCTCTCTCTCTGTCATCATGTCTCTCTCTCTCTCTCTCATCATGTCTCTCTCTCTCTCTCATCATGTCTCTCTCTCATCATGTCTCTCTCTCTCTCTCATCATGTCTCTCTCTCTCTCTCATCATGTCTCTCTCTCTCTCTCATCATGTCTCTCTCTCTCTCTCATCATGTCTCTCTCTCTCATCATGTCTCTCTCTCTCATCATGTCTCTCTCTCTCTCTCATCATGTCTCTCTTTCTCTCTCATCATGTCTCTCTCTCTCATCATGTCTCTCTCTCTCTCTCATCATGTCTCTCTCTCTCATCATGTCTCTCTCTCTCTCTCATCATGTCTCTCTCTCTCTCATCATGTCTCTCTCTCTCTCATCATGTCTCTCTCTCTCTCTCTCTCTCTCATCTCTCTCTCTCATCATGTCTCTCTCTCTCTCTCATCATGTCTCTCTTTCTTCTCATCATGTCTCTCTTTCTCTCTCATCATGTCTCTCTCTCTCTGTCATGTCTCTCTTTCTCTCTCATCATGTCTCTCTCTCTCTCTCGTCCCATGTCTCTCTCTCTCTCTCATCATGTCTCTCTCTCTCTCTCATCATGTCTCTACCTCTCTCATCATGTCTCTCTTTCTCTCTCTCATCATGTCTCTCTCTCTCTCTCATCATGTCTCTCTCTCTCTCATCATGTCTCTCTTTCTCTCTCATCATGTCTCTCTTTCTCTCATCATGTCTCTCTTTCTCTCATGTGTCTCTCTTTCTCTGTCTCTCTGCTCTCTGTTTCTCTCTCATCATCCCATCTCTCCCTCATCATGTCTCTCCCTCCTCTCATCATGTTCCATCGTTTCTCTCTCATCATGTCTCTCTCTCTCCATGAGAGGAAGGCTCTCTCTCTCTCCCTCTGTCTCTCTCTAACACACAAACACACACTCACACTCAAACACACTCACACACACTCTCACACTCACACTCATACTCTATGACCTTTCTCATAGCTGGACATGCTGTCTCTCTGGGACTCTCTGTCTCTTCTCTCTCTCTCTCCTCCTCTCTCTGAGTCCTTGACAGTAAGGTTCCATGTTCGTCAGAATGGAGGTCCAGTTATCGGCCCTTAACATCCATGAGAAGGCCTGGAACGCATTACCCATACTCTGCAGGTAACACACAAACATAATAAAACAAGCACACACACACACTCATGGTGTGACACACTGACATACTTATGACCTTCCAACCAATTAAGTTGACATGCTGAGATGCTGGGACTAAACTCTCTTCTCTCTCTTCTCCTCCTCTCTCCTGAGTGGTTGAATAATTTACAGTGTCCCTCAGAGGAGAGAGGAGAGTGGAGTTACAGCACCTCTAGCTCTCTCTCTCACTGAGATTACACTCCACACTCTGCAGTTGATACCTAAAGTCATAATAAAACAGCAAGACTGATCTCATGGTGTGATATACTACTGAATATTTGAGTTCCAACCAATTAAAGTTGAAGTTGAAGATGATGTCACTAAACTCTCTTCTCTCTCTCTCTCTCTCTCTCTCTCTCTCTCTCTCTCTCTCTCTGTCTCTCTCTCTCTCTCTCTCTGTCTCTCTCTCTCTCTCTCTCTCTCTGTCTCTCTCTCTCTCTCTCTCTCTCTCTCTGTCTCTCTCTCTCTGTCTCTGTCTCTCTCTCTCTCTCTCTCTCTCTCTCTGTCTCTCTGTCTCTCTGTCTCTCTCTCTCTCTCTCTCTCTGTCTCTCTCTCTCTCTCTCTCTCTCTCTCTCTCTCTCTCTGTCTCTCTCTCTCTCTGTCTCTCTGTCTCTCTCTCTCTCTCTCTCTCTCTGTCTCTCTCTCTCTCTCTCTGTCTCTCTCTCTCTCTCTCTCTCTCTCTCTCTGTCTCTCTCTCTCTGTCTCTCTCTCTCTCTGTCTCTCTCTCTCTCTCTCTCTCTGTCTCTCTCTCTCTGTCTCTCTCTCTCTCTCTCTCTCTCTCTCTCTCTCTCTCTCTCTCTCTCTCTCTCTCTCTCTCTGTCCTCTCTCAATCTCTCCTGCTTGACCCTCTGCATTTCCTGTGCCCTGCAGTTATCACTGTAAGTACACACACACACGCACTGCTGGTTCAGTAAGAGAGAGAGAGAGAGAGAGAGAGAGAGAGAGAGAGAGAGAAACAGGAGAGGGCAGAGAGGAGGAAGAGACAGAGAGACAGAGAGACAGAGAGAGAAGGAAAGAGAGAAGAAGAGAAGAAGAAAGAGAGAGATAAAGCCCCTTGAATTTAATTTAATTGAGAGACTGCTGGTTCAGTGAGAGAGCTTCAATATCTTTTCACAATGCAAATTATTGACATCTGCTGGTCAGCAATAAATAGCAGCGTGTGAATTTAAATAGCAGACAGCAGACAGGTTATTGTGTGTCTCTCCCCCTGGTCCATGTTATTGTCTCTCCCCTCTGGTCCATGTTATTGTGTGTCTCCCTCTGGTCCATGTTATTGTGTCTCCCCTCTGGTCCATGTTGTCTCTCCCCTCTGGTCCATGTTATTGTGTCTCTCCCCTCTGGTCCATGTTATTGTGTCTCTCCCCTCTGGTCCATGTTATTGTCTCTCCCCTCTGGTCCATGTTATTGTGTCTCTCCCCCCTGGTCCATGTTATTGTGTGTCTCCCCTCTGGTCCATGTTATTGTGTCTCTCCCCTCTGGTCCATGTTATTGTGTCTCTCCCCTCTGGTCCATGTTATTGTCTCTCCCCTCTGGTCCATGTTATTGTGTCTCTCCCCCCTGGTCCATGTTATTGTGTCTCTCTCTCCCCTCTGGTCCATGTTATTGTGTCTCTCCCCTCTGGTCCATGTTATTGTGTCTCTCCCCCCTGGTCCATGTTATTGTGTCTCTCTCTCCCCTCTGGTCCATGTTATTGTGTCTCTCCCCTCTGGTCCATGTTATTGTGTGTCTCCCCTCTGGTCCATGTTATTGTGTCTCTCCCCTCTGGTCCATGTTATTGTGTGTCTCCCCTCTGGTTCATGTTATTGTGTCTCCCATCTGGTCCATGTTATTGTCTCTCCCCTCTGGTCCATGTTATTGTGTCTCTCTCCTCTGGTCCATGTTATTGTGTCTCTCCCCTCTGGTCCATGTTATTGTGTCTCTCCCCTCTGGTCCATGTTATTGTGTCTCCCCTCTGGTCCATGTTATTGTGTCTCCCCCCTCTGGTCCATGTTATTGTGTCTCTCCCCTCTGGTCCATGTTATTGTGTCTCTCTCTCCTCTGGTCCATGTTATTGTGTCTCTCCCCTCTGGTCCATGTTATTGTGTGTCTCCCCTCTGGTCCATGTTATTGTGTCTCTCCCCTCTGGTCCATGTTATTGTCTCTCCCCTCTGGTCCATGTTATTGTGACTCTCCCCTCTGGTCCATGTTATTGTGTGTCTCTCCCCTCTGGTCCATGTTATTGTGTCTCCCCTCTGGTCCATGTTATTGCTCTCTCTCTCCCCTCTGGTCCATGTTATTGTGTCTCCCCTCTGGTCCATGTTATTGTGTTTCCCCTCTGGTCCATGTTATTGTGTCTCTTTCCCCTCTGGTCCATGTTATTGTGTGTCTCCCCTCTGGTCCATGTTATTGTGTCTCTCCTCTGGTCCATGTTATTGTGTGTCTCTCCCCTCTGGTCCATGTTATTGTGTGTCTCCCCTCTGGTCCATGTTATTGTCTCTCTCCTCTGGTCCATGTTATTGTGTCTCTCCCCTCTGGTCCATGTTATTGTGTCTCTCCCCTCTGGTCCATGTTATTGTGTGTCTCTCCCCTCTGGTCCATGTTGTTGTGTCTCCCCTCTGGTCCATGTTATTGCTCTCTCTCTCCCCTCTGGTCCATGTTATTGTGTCTCCCCTCTGGTCCATGTTATTGTGTCTCCCCTCTGGTCCATGTTATTGTGTTTCCCCTCTGGTCCATGTTATTGTGTCTCTCCCCTCTGGTCCATGTTATTGTGTCTCCCCTCTGGTCCATGTTATTGTGTTTCCCCTCTGGTCCATGTTATTGTGTCTCTCCCCTCTGGTCCATGTTATTGTGTCTCCCCTCTGGTCCATGTTATTGTGTCTCTCTCTCCTCTGGTCCATGTTATTGTGTCTCTCCCCTCTGGTCCATGTTATTGTGTCTCTCTCTCCTCTGGTCCATGTTATTGTGTCTCTCCCCTCTGGTCCATGTTATTGTGTGTCTCCCCTCTGGTCCATGTTATTGTGTCTCTCCCCTCTGGTCCATGTTATTGTGTCTCCCCTCTGGTCCATGTTATTGCTCTCTCTCTCCCCTCTGGTCCATGTTATTGTGTCTCCCCTCTGGTCCATGTTATTGTGTCTCCCCTCTGGTCCATGTTATTGTGTGTCTCCCCTCTGGTCCATGTTATTGTGTGTCTCTCCCCTCTGGTCCATGTTATTGTGTCTCCCCTCCGGTCCATGTTATTGCTCTCTCTCTCCCCTCTGGTCCATGTTATTGCTCTCTCTCTCCCCTCTGGTCCATGTTATTGTGTCTCTCTCCCCTCTGGTCCATGTTATTGTGTCTCCCCTCTGGTCCATGTTATTGTGTTTCCCCTCTGGTCCATGTTATTGTGTCTCTCCCCTCTGGTCCATGTTATTGTGTCTCCCCTCTGGTCCATGTTATTGTGTCTCTCTCTCCTCTGGTCCATGTTATTGTGTCTCTCTCCTCTGGTCCATGTTATTGTGTGTCTCCCTCTGGTCCATGTTATTGTGTGTCTCTCCCTCTGGTCCATGTTATTGTGTCTCCCTCTGGTCCATGTTATTGTGTCTCCCCTCTGGTCCATGTTATTGTGTGTCTCTCCCCCTCTGGTCCATGTTATTGTCTCTCCCCTCTGGTCCATGTTATTGTGTCTCCTCTGGTCCATGTTATTGTGTCTCTCCCTCTGGTCCATGTTATTGTGTCTCTCCCTCTGGTCCATGTTATTGTGTCTCTCTCCTCTGGTCCATGTTATTGTGTCTCTCCTCTGGTCCATGTTATTGTGTCTCTCCCCTCTGGTCCATGTTATTGTGTCTCTCCCCTCTGGTCCCTGTTATTGTCTCTCTCCTCTGGTCCATGTTATTGTCTCTCTCTCCTCTGGTCCATGTTATTGTGTCTCTCCCCTCTACCATGTTATTGCTCTCTCTCTCTCCTCTGGTCCATGTTATTGTGTCTCCTCTGGTCCATGTTATTGCTCTCTCTCCTCTGGTCCATGTTATTGTGTCTCCCTCTGGTCCATGTTATTGCTCTCTCTCTCCTCTGGTCCATGTTATTGTGTGTCTCTCTCCTCTGGTCCATGTTATTGTGTCTCTCCTCTGGTCCATGTTATTGTGTCTCTCCTCTGGTCCATGTTATTGTGTCTCTCCTCCTCTGGTCCATGTTATTGTGTTTCTCTCTCTGGTCCATGTTATTGTGTGTCTCCTCCTCTGGTCCATGTTATTGTGTCTCTCTCCCTCTGGTCCATGTTATTGTGTTTCCCTCTGGTCCATGTTATTGTGTCTCCCCTCTGGTCCATGTTATTGTCTCTCCCTCTGGTCCATGTTATTGTGTCTCTCCTCTGGTCCATGTTATTGTGTGTCTCCCCTCTGGTCCCTGTTATTGTCTCTCTCCCTCTGGTCCATGTTATTGTGTCTCTCCCCTCCTGGTCCATGTTATTGCTCTCTCTCTCCTCTGGTCCATGTTATTGTGTCTCTCCCCTCTGGTCCATGTTATTGTGTCTCTCCCCTCTGGTCCATGTTATTGTGTCTCACCCTCTGGTCCATGTTATTGTGTCTCTCCCTCTGGTCCATGTTATTGTGTGTCTCCCCTCTGGTCCATGTTATTGCTCTCTCTCTCCTCTGGTCCATGTTATTGTGTCTCCCTCTGGTCCATGTTATTGCTCTCTCTCTCCTCTGGTCCATGTTATTGTGTCTCTCCCCTCTGGTCCATGTTATTGTGTCTCCCCTCTGGTCCATGTTATTGTGTCTCTCCCTCTGGTCCATGTTATTGTCTCTCCCCTCTGGTCCATGTTATTGTGTGTCTCCTCTGGTCCATGTTATTGTGTCTCTCCCCTCTGGTCCATGTTATTGTGTCTCTCCTCTCGTCCATGTTATTGTGTCTCCCCTCTGGTCCATGTTATTGTGTCTCTCCTCTGGTCCATGTTATTGTCTCTCCCCTCTGGTCCATGTTATTGTGTGTCTCTCCCCTCTGGTCCATGTTATTGTGTCTCTCTCTCCTCTGGTCCATGTTATTGTGTCTCTCTCTCCTCTGGTCCATGTTATTGTGTCTCACCCCTCTGGTCCATGTTATTGTGTCTCTCCCCTCTGGTCCATGTTATTGTCTCTCCCCTCTGGTCCATGTTATTGTGTCTCTCTCTCCTCTGGTCCATGTTATTGTGTCTCTCCCCTCTGGTCCATGTTATTGTGTCTCTCCCCTCTGGTCCCTGTTATTGTCTCTCTCCCCTCTGGTCCATGTTATTGTGTCTCTCCCCTCTGGTCCCTGTTATTGTCTCTCTCCCCTCTGGTCCATGTTATTGTGTCTCTCCCCTCTGGTCCATGTTATTGTCTCTCCCCTCTGGTCCATGTTATTGTGTGTCTCTCCCCTCTGGTCCATGTTATTGTGTCTCTCTCTCCTCTGGTCCATGTTATTGTGTCTCTCTCTCCTCTGGTCCATGTTATTGTGTCTCACCCCTCTGGTCCATGTTATTGTGTCTCACCCCTCTGGTCCATGTTATTGTGTCTCTCCCCTCTGGTCCATGTTATTGTGTCTCTCCCCTCTGGTCCATGTTATTGTCTCTCCCCTCTGGTCCATGTTATTGTGTGTCTCTCTCTCCTCTGGTCCATGTTATTGTGTCTCTCCCCTCTGGTCCATGTTATTGTGTCTCTCCCTCTGGTCCCTGTTATTGTCTCTCTCCCTCTGGTCCATGTTATTGTGTCTCTCCTCTGGTCCCTGTTATTGTCTCTCTCCCTGGTCCATGTTATTGTGTCTCTCCTCTGGTCCATGTTATTGTCTCTCCCCTCTGGTCCATGTTATTGTGTGTCTCTCCCCCTCTGGTCCATGTTATTGTGTCTCTCTCTCCTCTGGTCCATGTTATTGTGTCTCTCTCTCTCTGGTCCATGTTATTGTGTCTCACCCTCTGGTCCATGTTATTGTGTCTCTCCCCTCTGTTCCATGTTATTGTGTCTCTCTCTCCTCTGGTCCATGTTATTGTGTCTCTCCCCTCTGGTCCATGTTATTGTGTCTCTCCCCTCTGGTCCATGTTATTGTGTCTCTCTCCCCTCTGGTCCATGTTATTGTGTCTCTCTCTCCTCTGGTCCATGTTATTGTGTCTCTCTCTCCTCTGGTCCATGTTATTGTGTCTCTCCCCCCTGGTCCATGTTATTGTGTCTCACCCCTCTGGTCCATGTTATTGTGTCTCTCCCCTCTGGTCCATGTTATTGTGTCTCTCTCTCCTCTGGTCCATGTTATTGTGTCTCTCCCCTCTGGTCCATGTTATTTTGTCTCTCCCCTCTGGTCCATGTTATTGCTCTCTCTCTCTCCTCTGGTCCATGTTATTGTGTCTCTCCCCTCTGGTCCATGTTATTACTCTCTCTCTCTCCTCTGGTCCATGTTATTGTGTCTCTCTCCTCTGGTCCATGTTATTGTGTCTCTCTCCTCTGGTCCATGTTATTGTGTCTCTCCCCTCTGGTCCATGTTATTGTGTCTCTCTCCTCTGGTCCATGTTATTGTGTCTCTCCCCTCTGGTCCATGTTATTACTCTCTCTCTCTCCTCTGGTCCATGTTATTGTGTCTCTCTCCTCTGGTCCATGTTATTGTGTCTCTCCCCTCTGGTCCATGTTATTGTGTCTCTCTCTCCTCTGGTCCATGTTATTGTGTCTCTCTCTCCTCTGGTCCATGTTATTGTGTCTCACCCCTCTGGTCCATGTTATTGTGTCTCTCCCCTCTGTTCCATGTTATTGTGTCTCTCTCTCCTCTGGTCCATGTTATTGTGTCTCTCCCCTCTGGTCCATGTTATTGTGTCTCTCCCCTCTGGTCCATGTTATTGTGTCTCTCTCCCCTCTGGTCCATGTTATTGTGTCTCTCTCTCCTCTGGTCCATGTTATTGTGTCTCTCTCTCCTCTGGTCCATGTTATTGTGTCTCACCTCTGGTCCATGTTATTGTGTCTCACCCTCTGGTCCATGTTATTGTGTCTCTCCTCTGGTCCATGTTATTGTGTCTCTCTCTCCCTCTGGTCCATGTTATTGTATGTTATTTTGTCTCTCCCCTCTGGTCCATGTTATTGCTCTCTCTCTCCTCTGGTCCATGTTATTGTGTCTCCTCCCTCTGGTCCATGTTATTACTCTCTCTCTCTCCTCTGGTCCATGTTATTGTGTCTCTCTCCTCTGGTCCAGTTATTGTGTCTCTCCTCTGGTCCATGTTATTGTGTCTCTCCCCTCTGGTCCATGTTAGCTTGTGTCTCTCCTCTGGTCCATGTTATTGTGTCTCTCCCCTCTGGTCCATGTTATTACTCTCTCTCTCTCCTCTGGTCCATGTTATTGTGTCTCTCTCCTCTGGTCCATGTTATTGTGTCTCTCTCCTCTGGTCCATGTTATTGTGTCTCTCTCTCCTCTGGTCCATGTTATTGTGTCTCTCTCTCCTCTGGTCCATGTTATTGTGTCTCTCTCTCCTCTGGTCCATGTTATTGTGTCTCTCTCCTCTGGTCCATGTTATTGTGTCTCTCTCTCCTCTGGTCCATGTTATTGTGTCTCTCTCTCCTCTGGTCCATGTTATTGTGTCTCTCTCCTCTGGTCCATGTTATTGTGTCTCTCTCTCCTCTGGTCCATGTTATTGTGTCTCTCTCCTGTAGAATGAGTACATGAAAGATAACTTCCTGATCAAGATTGAGACGTGGCACAAAACTGACCTAGGACACCACTCCTGAAAACAGCAAAGTGTGTTGTGGCCAATGCAGTGGCATGCTTTAGTGGATGCGTGGTGTTGTTGGTGAGTGTCAATGGGTCAGTGGGTGGTTTGAGTGTTATTTGTGGCTGTGTGCGTGTGTGTGTGCACGTGCGTTAGTGTTCCACGTTGTACCAAAACTTCTTTTACTTTTTTCGATACTACGTACATGAAAAAAACAGTTCAGTACTAAAATGTTTGTTGCTTTAGGTTCTTCAATCGAATGTTTTCCGTGTCGTATACTGAATGAAGATCAAGTCTGTCTTTCAGCGCAGTCCCCTTCATAGCATGAGCAGACTGAACCTCCTGCATGCTCTCAGTCATGGTGAACTGGGAGTCTGGACTGAGTTGTTATCTCTCCACTCATGGTGAACTGGGAGTCTGGACTGAGGTTGTTATCTCTCCACTCATGGTGAACTGGGAGTCTCTGAGTTGTAGTGAACTGGAGTCTCATGGTGAACTGGGAGTCTAGACTGAGTTGTTATCTCCTCATGAGTGAACTGGGAGTCTGGACTGAGTTGTTATCTCTCCACTCATGGTGAACTGGGAGTCTAGACTGAGTTGTTATCTCTCCACTCATGAACTGGGAGTCTAGACTGAGTTGTTATCTCTCCACTCATGGTGAACTGGGAGTCTAGACTGAGTTGTTATCTCTCCACTCATGGTGAACTGGGAGTCTCATGGTTGTTATCTCTCCACTCATGGGAACTGGGGTCTGGACTGAGTTGTTATCTCTCCACTCATGGTGAACTGGGAGTCTAGACTGAGTTGTTATCTCTCCACTCATGGTGAACTGGGAGTCTGGACTGAGTTGTTATCTCTCCACTCATGGTGAACTGGGAGTCTGGACTGAGTTGTTATCTCTCCACTCATGGTGAACTGGGAGTCTCATGGTTGAACTGCTCCACTCATTATGGTGAGACTGGGTTAGTCTCATGGTGAACTGGGAGTCTAGACTGAGTTGTTATCTCTCCACTCCATGGTGAACTGGGAGTCTGGACTGAGTTGTTATCTCTCCACTCATGGTGAACTGGCAGACTGAGTTGTTATCTCTCCACTCATGGTGAACTGGGAGTCTGGACTGAGTTATCTCTCCACTCATGGTGAACTGGGAGTCTAGACTGAGTTGTTATCTCTCCACTCATGGTGAACTGGGAGTCTGGATTTGAGTTGTTATCTCTCCACTCATGGTGAACTGGGGAGTCTGGACTGAGTTGTTATCTCTCTCCACTCATGGTGAACTGGGAGTCTGGACTGAGTTGTTATCTCTCCACTCATGGTGAACTGGGAGTCTCATTGTTATCTCTCCACTCATGGTGAACTGGGAGTCTGGAATGAGTTGTTATCTCTCCACTCATGGTGAACTGGGAGTCTGGACTGGTTGTTATCTCTCTACTCATGGTGAACTGGGTCTGGAGTCTCATCATGGTGAACTGGCAGTCTGGACTGAGTTGTTGTCTCTCATGGTGAACTGGCAGTCTGGATGGTGAATCTCTCCACTCATGGTCAGAATAGACTGAGTTTTTATCTCTCCACTCATGGTGAACTGGGAGTCTGGACTGAGTTGTTATCTCTCCACTCATGGTGAACTGGGAGTCTGGACAGTTGGTGAACTGGGAGTCTAGACTGAGTTGTTATCTCTCCACTCATGGTGAACTGGGAGTCTAGACTGATTGTTATCTCTCCACTCATGGTGAACTGGGAGTCTGGGCTGAGTTGTTATCTCTCCACTCATGGTGAACTGGGAGTCTAGACTGAGTTGTTATCTCTCCACTCATGGTGAACTGGGAGTCTAGACTGAGTTGTTATCTCTCCTCATGGTGAACTGTCTAGACTGGTTGTTATCTCTCCACTCATGGTGAACTGGGAGTCTGGACTGAGTTGTTATCTCTCCACTCATGGTGAACTGGGAGTCTAGACTGAGTTATTATCTCTCACTCATGGTGAACTGGGGTCTGGACTGAGTCTTCCACTCATGGTGAACTGGGAGTCTGGACTGATTGTTATCTCTGTCATGGTGAACTGGGAGTCTAGACTGAGTAGTTATCTCTCCACTCATGGTGAACTGGGAGTCTGGACTGAGTTGTTATCTCTCGCACTCATGGTGAACTGGCAGTTATTTATCTCTCCACTCATGGTGAACTGGGAGTCTAGACTGGTTGTTATCTCTCCACTCATGGTGAACTGGGAGTCTGGACTGAGTTGTTATCTCTCCACTCATGGTGAACTGGGAGTCTGGACTGAGTTGTTATCTCTCCACTCATGGTGAACTGGGAGTCTGGACTGAGTTGTTATCTCTCCACTCATGGTGAACTGGGAGTCTGGACTGAGTTGTTATCTCTCCACTCATGGTGAACTGGGAGTCTGGACTGAGTTGTTATCTCTCATGGTGAACTGGGAGTCTGGACTGAGTTGTTATCTCTCCACTCATGGTGAACTGGGAGTCTGGAATGAGTTGTTATCTCTCCACTCATGGTGAACTGGGAGTCTGGACTGAGTTGTTATCTCTCCACTCATGGTGAACTGGGAGTCTGGACTGAGTTGTTATCTCTCCACTCATGGTGAACTGGGAGTCTCAGTTGGGTGAACTGGGAGTCTGAACTGAGTTGTTATCTCTCCACTCATGGTGAACTGGGAGTCTGGACTGAGTTGTTATCTCCACTCATGGTGAACTGGGAGTCTGGACTGAGTTGTTATCTCTCCACTCATGGTGAACTGGGAGTCTGGACTGAGTTGTTATCTCTCCACTCATGGTGAACTGGGAGTCTGGACTGAGTTGTTATCTCTCCACTCATGGTGAACTGGGAGTCTGGACTGAGTTGTTATCTCTCCACTCATGGTGAACTGGGAGTCTGGACTGAGTTGTTATCTCTCCACTCATGGTGAACTGGGAGTCTGGACTGAGTTGTTATCTCTCCACTCATGGTGAACTGGGAGTCTGGACTGAGTTGTTATCTCTCCACTGGTGAACTGGGAGTCTGGACTGAGTTGTTATCTCTCCACTCATGGTGAACTGGGAGTCTGGACTGAGTTGTTATCTCTCCACTCATGGTGAACTGGGAGTCTGGACTGAGTTGTTATCTCTCCACTCATGGTGAACTGGGAGTCTGGACTGAGTTGTTATCTCTCCACTCATGGTGAACTGGGAGTCTGGACTGAGTTGTTATCTCTCCACTCATGGTGAACTGGGAGTCTGGACTGAGTTGATCTCTCCACTGGGAGTCTGGACTGAGTTGTTATCTCTCCACTCATGGTGAACTGGGAGTCTGGACTGAGTTGTTATCTCTCCACTCATGGTGAACTGGGAGTCTGGACTGAGTTGTTATCTCTCCACTCATGGTGAACTGGGAGTCTGGACTGAGTTGTTATCTCTCCACTCATGGTGAACTGGGAGTCTGGACTGGGAGTTGTTATCTCTCCACTCATGGTGAACTGGGAGTCTGGACTGAGTTGTTATCTCTCCACTCATGGTGAACTGGGAGTCTGGACTGAGTTGTTATCTCTCCACTCATGGTGAACTGGGAGTCTGGACTGAGTTGTTATCTCTCCACTCATGGTGAACTGGGAGTCTGGACTGAGTTGTTATCTCTCCACTCATGGTGAACTGGGAGTCTGGACTGAGTTGTTATCTCTCCACTCATGGTGAACTGGGAGTCTGGACTGAGTTGTTATCTCTCCACTCATGGTGAACTGGGAGTTGTTATCTCTCCACTCATGGTGAACTGGGAGTCTGGACTGAGTTGTTATCTCTCCACTCATGGTGAACTGGCAGTCTGGAATGAGGTGTTTTCTCTCCACTCATGGTGAACTGGCAGTCTGGAATGAGTTGTTATCTCTCCACTCATGGTGAACTGGCAGTCTGGACTGAGTTGTTATCTCTCCACTCATGGTGAACTGGCAGTCTGGAATGAGGTGTTTTCTCTCCACTCATGAGTTGTTATCTCTCCACTCATGGTGAACTGGCAGTCTAGAATGAGGTGTTATCTCTCCACTCATGGTGAACTGGGAGTCTGGAATGAGGTGTTTTCTCTCCACTCATGGTGAACTGGCAGTCTGGAATGAGGTGTTTTCTCTCCACTCATGGTGAACTGGCAGTCTGGAATGAGGTGTTTTCTCTCCACTCATGGTGAACTGGCAGTCTGGAATGAGGTGTTTTCTCTCCACTCATGGTGAACTGGCAGTCTGGAATGAGTTGTTATCTCTCCACTCATGGTGAACTGGCAGTCTGGAATGAGGTGTTTTCTCTCCAGTCATGGTGAACTGGCAGTCTGGAATGAGGTGTTTTCTCTCCACTCATGGTGAACTGGCAGTCTGGAATGAGGTGTTTTCTCTCCAGTCATGGTGAACTGGGAGTCTGGAATGAGGTGTTTTCTCTCCACTCATGGTGAACTGGCAGTCTGGAATGAGGTGTTATCTCTCCACTCATGGTGAACTGGCAGTCTGGAATGAGGTGTTATCTCTCCACTCATGGTGAACTGGCAGTCTGGAATGAGGTGTTTTCTCTCCAGTCATGGTGAACTGGCAGTCTGGAATGAGGTGTTTTCTCTCCACTCATGGTGAACTGGCAGTCTGGAATGAGGTGTTTTCTCTCCACTCATGGTGAACTGGCAGTCTGGAATGAGGTGTTTTCTCTCCAGTCATGGTGAACTGGCAGTCTGGAATGAGGTGTTTTCTCTCCACTCATGGTGAACTGGCAGTCTAGAATGAGGTGTTTTCTCTCCAGTCATGGTGAACTGGCAGTCTGGAATGAGGTGTTTTCTCTCCACTCATGGTGAACTGGCAGTCTGGAATGAGGTGTTTTCTCTCCACTCATGGTGAACTGGCAGTCTGGAATGAGGTGTTTTCTCTCCAGTCATGGTGAACTGGCAGTCTGGAATGAGGTGTTTTCTCTCCAGTCATGGTGAACTGGCAGTCTGGAATGAGGTGTTTTCTCTCCACTCATGGTGAACTGGCAGTCTGGAATGAGGTGTTTTCTCTCCACTCATGGTGAACTGGCAGTCTGGAATGAGGTGTTTTCTCTCCACTCTGCACAGAAGTTAATAGACTTGAACAATGCAACACGGCATGTGGAGATGCTGAAACTGTTAATTACCGTTCGCAAAACAATGTCCCATACAGGCTTCAACACTTCACGATGCAAGAAGATACTGGTATCGTGCTAGCTAGTTATTTAGCTAGCTAACTAGCTAATAACCAACATCCAGCTATGTGCACTGTGACTTATTTAGTGAGAATTTGACAGTAGTTTGCAGGCATTTCATGGCAAATAAAATTCAGTATGTCATATTTCACACCTATTGTAAAATAAATACGCTATCACAGCAAATTCTCCCATGTTAAATCAACTCTGACACAGTTCAATTTAATACTGATCCAGTGTCTATACGGGTCCACACTTTTGAGTATTAAAAAACACTGTTATGCAATAACACCTCATATAGTATGTTTTTTTAACCATCAGCACCAAGAGGTTCATATCTCTTGACAAGGTCACTCAGTGTTGAGTTAAGGACGTTAAAATAATATTTAGAAATCTTTAGATCCATATGTGACTCTTTTCAGGAAACTAGGCATATGTCGCGGGTCACTACCTCACAGGAGAGACATTTGAATGTCGCGGGTCACTACCTCACAGGAGAGACATTTGAATGTTGGTACTTCCTGTATATAGCCATGTTATTACCTGGTACTTCCTGTATATAGCCATGTTATTACCTGGTACTTCCTGTATATAGCCATGTTATTACCTGGTACTTCCTGTATATAGCCATGTTATTACTGGTACTTCCTATATATAGCCATGTTATTACCTGGTACTCCTGTATATAACCATGTTATTACCTGGTACTCCCTGTATATAACCACGTTATTACCTGGTACTCCCTGTATATAGCCATGTTATTACCTGGTACTCCCTGTGTATATTGTTAGGTATTGAGCATTTCACTGTAAGGTCTACTACACCTGTTGTATTCAGCATTTTCACTGTGAGGTCTACTACACCTGTTGTATTCAGCATTTCACTGTGAGGTCTACACACCTGTTGTATTCAGCATTTCACTGTAAGGTCTACTACACCTGTTGTATTCAGCATTTCACTGTGAGGTCTACTACACCTGTTGTATTCAGCATTTCACTGTGAGGTCTACTACACCTGTTGTATTCAGCATTTCACTGTGAGGTCTACTACACCTGTTGTATTCAGCATTTCACTGTAAGGTCTACTACACCTGTTGTATTCAGCATTTCACTGTGAGGTCTACTACACCTGTTGTATTCAGCATTTCACTGTGGTCTACTACACCTGTTGTATTCAGCATTTCACTGTAAGGTCTACTACACCTGTTGTATTCAGCATTTCACTGTAAGGTCTACTACACCTGTTGTATTCAGCATTTCACTGTAAGGTCTACTACACCTGTTGTATTCAGCATTTCACTGTGAGGTCTACTACACCTGTTGTATTCAGCATTTCACTGTGAGGTCTACTACACCTGTTGTATTCAGCATTTCACTGTGAGGTCTACTACACCTGTTGTATTCAGCATTTCACTGTGAGGTCTACTACACCTGTTGTATTCAGCATTTCACTGTGAGGTCTACTACACCTGTTGTATTCAGCATTTCACTGTGAGGTCTACTACACCTGTTGTATTCAGCATTTCACTGTGAGGTCTACTACACACCTGTTGTATACAGGTCTACAATTAGAAACTATGAATTCTATTGAAAGACTGTGACTTAGAAACTAACATGGAACAAGACTCAAGTTTAAATACATTCATTCAATTAAATTAAATTCATTTCATGAAAGCTAATTGAAATTGAAATTTGAAATGACAAAATCAAAAGAATTCAAATCATCACATTTTACTGGTCACAATGATTTGATTTCTTCAATAGTAGAGTTCATATAGGCCCAATAAATCCTCAATCAATGAAAATAATCTGATTTTAATATTTTTATCCTCTTTTTCATGGTATCCAGTTGTTCGTAGTTACAGTCTTGTCTCATCGCTTGAACCCAGAGTCTCTGGTGGCACAGCAGGCGCTGCGAGCAGTGCCACCGGGGCTCAGCAGGCGCTGCAGGCGCTGCAAGGCAGTGCCACCCAGGAGGCTCAGCAGGCGCTGCGAGGCAGTGCCACCGGGAGGCTCAGCAAGCGCGAGGCAGTGCCACCTGGGAGGCTCAGTGCCACCACGGGAGGCTCAGGAGCGCTCGAGGCAGTGCCACCCGGGAGGCTCAGCAAGCGCTGCGAGGCAGTGCCACCTGGGAGGCTCAGCAGGCGCTGCGCTGCGAGGCAGTGCCACCCTCAGCAGGGAGGCTCCCGGGAGCAGGCGCTGCGAGGCAGTGCCACCCGGGAGGCTCAGCAAGCGCTGCGAGGCAGTGCCACCCGGGAGGCTCAGCAGGCGCTCCGAGGCAGTGCCACAGTGCCACCCGGGGGCCAGGCTCAGCAGGCGCTGCGAGGCAGTGCCACCCGGGAGGCTCAGCAGGCGCTGCGAGGCAGTGCCACCCGGGAGGCTCACAATCTGATTTTCTGGTTCTCCTACAATCCATTTGGTGCGCATAACTTTTTTTCGGTATTGTTTTGGTATCAAGTATCGTGATACTAAACCTTGTTCCGGTATCGAAGTCAAAATTCTGGTATCGTGACAACACTAGCGTAATTGCTTGTATGGCTGTGTGTGTGTGTGTGTGTGTGTGTGTGTGTGTGTGTGTGTGTGTGTGTGTGTGTGTGTGTGTGTGTGTGTGTGTGTGTGTGTGTGTGTGTGTGTGTGTGTGTGTGTGTGTGTGTGTGTGTGTGTGTGTGTGTGTGTGTGTGTGTGTGTGTATAACTGTACTATGTTGATACCTGTACAGGTCCATGGTCTGGATGCAGATACCTGGAAGAAGGTGGATATTGTTCACATCGACATCGCAGATCGCAGTCAGGTGGATACCAAGGTAAACAGTCACACACACACCACAGCCAGGTGGATAGGAAGGTAAACAGTCAGAGACACCACAGCCAGGTGGATAGGAAGGTACACAGTCACACCACAGTCAGGTGGATACCAAGGTACACAGTCACACACACAGTCACACACACACCACAGCCAGGTGGATAGGAAGGTAAACAGTCACACCACAGCCAGGTGGATAGGAAGGTAAACAGTCACACCACAGCCAGGTGGATACCAAGGTAAACAGTCACACCACAGCCAGGTGGATAGGAAGGTAAACAGTCACACCACAGTCAGGTGGATAGGAAGGTAAACAGTCACACACACACCACAGCCAGGTGGATAGGAAGGTAAACAGTCACACCACAGCCAGGTGGATAGGAAGGTAAACAGTCACACAGCAGCCAGGTGGATACCAAGGTAAACAGTCACACCACAGTCAGGTGGATAGGAAGGTAAACAGTCACACCACAGCCAGGTGGATACCAAGGTAAACAGTCACACCACAGCCAGGTGGATAGGAAGGTAAACAGTCACACCACAGTCAGGTGGATAGGAAGGTAAACAGTCACACCACAGCCAGGTGGATAGGAAGGTAAACAGTCACACCACAGTCAGGTGGATAGGAAGGTAAACAGTCACACACACACCACAGCCAGGTGGATACCAAGGTAAACAGTCACACCACAGCCAGGTTGATAGGAAGGTAAACAGTCACACCACAGCCAGGTGGATAGGAAGGTAAACAGTCACACCACAGCCAGGTGGATAGGAAGGTAAACAGTCAGAGACACCACAGTCAGGTGGATAGGAAGGTAAACAGTCAGAGACACCACAGCCAGGTGGATAGGAAGGTAAACACCACAGCCAGGTGGATAGGAAGGTAAATAGTCACACCACAGTCAGGTGGATAGGAAGGTAAACAGACACACCACAGTCAGGTGGATAGGAAGGTAAACAGTCACACCACAGTCAGGTGGATAGGAAGGTAAACAGTCACACCACAGCCAGGTGGATACCAAGGTAAACAGTCACACCACAGTCAGGTGGATACCAAGGTAAACAGTCACACACACCACAGTCAGGTGGATAGGAAGGTAAACAGTCACACACACACCACAGCCAGGTGGATAGAAAGGTAAACAGTCACACACACCACAGCCAGGTGGATAGGAAGGTAAACAGTCACACACACCACAGCCAGGTGGATAGGAAGGTAAACAGTCACACACACACCACAGCCAGGTGGATACCAAGGTAAACAGTCACACCACAGCCAGGTGGATAGGAAGGTAAACAGTCACACACACCACAGTCAGGTGGATAGGAAGGTAAACAGTCACACACACACAGCCAGGTGGATAGGAAGGTAAACAGTCACACACACCACAGCCAGGTGGATAGGAAGGTAAACAGTCACACACACACCACAGCCAGGTGGATACCAAGGTAAACAGTCACACCACAGCCAGGTGGATAGGAAGGTAAACAGTCACACACACCACAGCCAGGTGGATAGGAAGGTAAACAGTCACACACACTACAGCCAGGTGGATAGGAAGGTAAACAGTCACACCACAGTCAGGTGGATAGGAAGGTAAACAGTCACACACACCACAGTCAGGTGGATAGGAAGGTAAACAGTCACACACACCACAGCCAGGTGGATAGGAAGGTAAACAGTCACACACACCACAGCCAGGTGGATAGGAAGGTAAACAGTCACACACACACCACAGCCAGGTGGATACCAAGGTAAACAGTCACACCACAGTCAGGTGGATAGGAAGGTAAACAGTCGCACCACAGCCAGGTGGATAGGAAGGTAAACAGTCACACCACAGCCAGGTGGATAGGAAGGTAAACAGTCACACCACAGTCAGGTGGATACCAAGGTAAACAGTCACACACACACCACAGTCAGGTGGATACCAAGGTAAACAGTCACACACACACACCACAGCCAGGTGGATAGGAAGGTAAACAGTCACACCACAGTCAGGTGGATACCAAGGTAAACAGTCACACCACAGCCAGGTGGATACCAAGGTAAACAGTCACACCACAGCCAGGTGGATAGGAAGGTAAACAGTCACACCACAGTCAGGTGGATAGGAAGGTAAACAGTCACACCACAGTCAGGTGGATACCAAGGTAAACAGTCACACCACAGCCAGGTGGATAGGAAGGTAAACAGTCACACCACAGTCAGGTGGATAGGAAGGTAAACAGTCACACACACCACAGTCAGGTGGATAGGAAGGTAAACAGTCACACCACAGCCAGTTGGATACCAAGGTAAACAGTCACACCACAGTCAGGTGGATAGGAAGGTAAACAGTCACACCACAGTCAGGTGGATACCAAGGTAAACAGTCACACACACCACAGCCAGGTGGATAGGAAGGTAAACAGTCACACCACAGTCAGGTGGATAGGAAGGTAAACAGTCACACCACAGCCAGGTGGATAGGAAGGTAAACAGTCACACCACAGCCAGGTGGATAGGAAGGTAAACAGTCACACCACAGTCAGGTGGATAGGAAGGTAAACAGTCACACCACAGCCAGGTGGATAGGAAGGTAAACAGTCACACCACAGCCAGGTGGATAGGAAGGTAAACAGTCACACACACACCACAGCCAGGTGGATACCAAGGTAAACAGTCACACCACAGCCAGGTGGATACCAAGGTAAACAGTCACACCACAGTCAGGTGGATAGGAAGGTAAACAGTCACACCACAGCCAGGTGGATACCAAGGTAAACAGTCACACCACAGCCAGGTGGATAGGAAGGTAAACAGTCACACCACAGCCAGGTGGATAGGAAGGTAAACAGTCACACCACAGTCAGGTGGATAGGAAGGTAAACAGTCAGAGACACCACAGTCAGGTGGATAGGAAGGTAAACAGTCACACACACACCACAGTCAGGTGGATAGGAAGGTAAACAGTCACACCACAGTCAGGTGGATAGGAAGGTAAACAGTCACACCACAGTCAGGTGGATAGGAAGGTAAACAGTCACACACACCACAGTCAGGTGGATAGGAAGGTAAACAGTCACACCACAGTCAGGTGGATAGGAAGGTAAACAGTCACACCACAGCCAGGTGGATACCAAGGTAAACAGTCACACCACAGTCAGGTGGATAGGAAGGTAAACAGTCACACCACAGTCAGTTGGATACCAAGGTAAACAGTCACACACACCACAGCCAGGTGGATAGGAAGGTAAACAGTCACACCACAGCCAGGTGGATACCAAGGTAAACAGTCACACCACAGCCAGGTGGATAGGAAGGTAAACAGTCACACCACAGTCAGGTGGATACCAAGGTAAACAGTCACACACACCACAGCCAGGTGGATAGGAAGGTAAACAGTCACACCACAGTCAGGTGGATAGGAAGGTAAACAGTCACACCACAGCCAGGTGGATACCAAGGTAAACAGTCACACACACACCACAGCCAGGTGGATACCAAGGTAAACAGTCACACCACAGCCAGGTGGATACCAAGGTAAACAGTCACACCACAGCCAGGTGGATACCAAGGTAAACAGTCACACACACACCACAGCCAGGTGGATAGGAAGGTAAACAGTCACACCACAGCCAGGTGGATAGGAAGGTAAACAGTCACACCACAGCCAGGTGGATACCAAGGTAAACAGTCACACACACCACAGCCAGGTGGATAGGAAGGTAAACAGTCACACCACAGCCAGGTGGATAGGAAGGTAAACAGTCACACCACAGCCAGGTGGATAGGAAGGTAAACAGTCAGAGACACCACAGTCAGGTGGATACCAAGGTAAACAGTCACACCACAGCCAGGTGGATACCAAGGTAAACAGTCACACCACAGCTAGGTGGATAGGAAGGTAAACAGTCACACCACAGCCAGGTGGATACCAAGGTAAACAGTCACACCACAGCCAGGTGGATACCAAGGTAAACAGTCACACCACAGCCAGGTGGATAGGAAGGTAAACAGTCACACCACAGCCAGGTGGATACCAAGGTAAACAGTCACACACACCACAGTCAGGTGGATAGGAAGGTAAACACTAATGATTTGTATAGAAGACTCCCCACAGTTGATGATTCAGTACATGGTGGATTTGTCTCGGCACTCCCAGTTCCTGGTTCAACTACCCCAGGGTTTCCCTTCTCCCCAGGGTCCTGGGCCCTTCTCCCCTGGGTCCTGGGCCCTTCTCCCCTGGGTCCTGGGCACTTCTCCCCTGGGTCCTGGGCCCTTTTCCTCAGGGTCCTGGGCCCTTCTCCCCTGGGTCTTCTCCCCTGGGTCCTGGGCCCTTTTCCCCTGGGTCCTGGGCCCTTCTCCCCTAGGTCCTGGGCCCTTCTCCCCTGGGTCCTGGGCCCTTCTCCCCTGGGTCTGGGCCCTTCTCCCCTGGGTCCTGGGCCCTTCTCCTCAGGGTCCTGGGCCCTTCTCCCCCTGGGCCCTTCTCCCTGGGTCCTGGGCCCTTCTCCTCAGGGTCCTGGTCCCTTCTCCCCTGGGTCCTGGGCCCTTCTCCCCTGGGTCCTGGGCCCTTCTCCTCAGGGTCCTGGGCCCTTCTCCCCTGGGTCCTGGGCCCTTCTCCCCTGGGTCCTGGGCCCTTCTCCTCAGGGTCCTGGGCCCTTCTCCCCTGGCTCCCCTGGGTCCTGGTCCCTTCTCCTCAGGGTGAACGTTTTGTTTTTTTGCCCTAGCACGACACAGCTGTTTCCACTAATAAACTCATCGTCAAGCTTTGATGACTAGAATCAGCTGTGTCGTGCTTGGGCAACAAACAAAATGTGGGAGGACCGAGGGAAATGCTGCACTACATGATACACACAGAAGTTGAAATCATTGATTGTATGCTGAATGGACAACATTTTTGTAGCAAACAGCAGGGCAGGGAAGCGAACACTGAGCTCTGGCGTGAAAGGCAAGCGCCATACATTTTGCACCGGTATGGTTAACCCACCTGGTGGGAATTGCAACACTATACAGTACATCTCTATTCCCTTTATCCCCCCTCCCTCCCTCCCTCCCCTCCCTCCCTCCCCTCCCTCCCTCCCTCCTCCCTCCCTCCCTCCCTCCCTCCCTCCCTCCCTCCCTCCCTCCCTCCCTCCCTCCCTCCCTCCCTCCCTCCCCCTCTTCCTCCCTCCCTCTCTCCCTCCCCCCTCCCTCCCTCCCACTCTCCCTCCCTCCCTCCACTCTCCCACTCTTCCTCCCTCCCTCTCCCACTCTCCCTCCCTCCCTCCTCCCTCTCCCACACTTCCTCCCTCCCTCCCTCCCCCCCCTCCCTCCCTGCCCCCTCCCTCCCTCTCCCACTCTTCCTCCCTCCCTCCCTCTCCCACTCTCCCTCCCTCCCTCCCTCTCCCACTCTTCCTCCCTCCCTCTCCCACTCTCCCTCCCTCCCTCCCTCTCCCACTCTTCCTACCTCCCTCCCTCCCTCTCCCACTCTTCCTCCCTCCCTCCCTCTCCTACTCTTCCTCCCTCTCTTACTCCACCCGTTCCCTCTCTCTCTCCCCACCTCTCTCGCTCTCTCTCCATCTCTCTCTCTCAATTCAATTTAAATTTAAGGGACTCTATTGACATGGGAAACATGTGTTAACATCGCCAAAGCAAGTGAAGTAGATAATAAACAAAAGTGAAATAAACAATAAAAAATGAACAGTAAACATTACACTCACAAAAGTTCCAAATGAATAAAGACATTTCAAATGTCATATTTGGTCTATAAACAGTGTAGTAATGATGTGCAAATATTTTGTATTTAATTTTTTATTTCACCTTTATTTAACCAGGTAGGCCAGTTGAGAACAAGTTCTCATTTACAATTGCGACCTGGCCAAGATAAAGCAAAGCAGTTTGACACATACAACGACACAGAGTTACACATGGAGTAAAACAAACATACAGTCAATAATACAGTATAAACGAGTCTATATACGATGTGAGCAAATGAGGTGAGAAGGGAGGTAAAGGCAAAAAAGGCCATGGTGGCAAAGTAAATACAATATAGCAAGTAAAACACTGGAATGGTAGTTTGGCAATGGAAGAATGTGCAAAGTAGAAATAAAAATAATGGGGTGCAAAGGAGCAAAATAAATAAAATAAAATAAATACAGTAGGGAAAGAGGTAGTTGTTTGGGCTAAATTATAGGTGGGTGCAGTAATCTGTGAGCTGCTCTGACAGCTGGTGCTTAAAGCTATTGAGGGAGTACTGAAGGGAACATAAATAAACATAAATACAGGTTGTATTTACAATGGTGTTTTAGCAATGCGCGGTCAATGAGTGTTCTTTTGGTCAGCCTCCGTAGACAGGCACATCGTGCACCACTCCCGAGTTTACTACTCACCAACGTCTCTTGACAACAAGGTAGACGAAATCTGAGCCGGGTAGCCTTCCAGAGAGAATTCAAAGACTGTAACGTTCTTTGTTTCACGGAAACATGGCTCACTCGGGATACACTATCGGAGTCGGTGCAGCCACCTGGTTTCATCACGCTGACAGAAACAAACATCTTTCTGGTAGGAAGAGGGGCGTGGTGTGACGTGGTGTGATCATAACAACTTAAAATTATATTATTATTATTATTATTATTATATTATTATTATTATTATTATTATTATTAACTTAATTATTATTATTTTATTATTCCCCGACTTAAAATTACTTACAATCAAATGTCAACCGCATTATCTATCGATTATAATCACAACCGCATATATTCTCCCCCAAGCAGACACATCGATGGCCCTGAACGGACTTCATTTGACTCTTTGTAAACTGGAAACCACATATCCTGAGGCTGCATTTATTGTAGCTAGGGATTTTAACAAGGCTAATCTGAAAACAAGGCTCCCTAAATTCTATCAGCATATCGATTGTGCAACCAGGGCTGGTAAAACCTTGGATCATTGTTATTCTAAATTCCGCGATGCATATAAGGCCCTCCCCCGTCCTACTTTCGGAAAACCACAACTCCATTTTGTTGATTCCAAACTACAGACAGAAACTAAAACAAGAAGCTCCCGCATTCAGGTCTGTTCAACCGACTTAGATTCCACGTTTCTGATTCCATGCTTCTGATTCCATGCTTCTGATTCCATGCTTCTGATTCCATGCTTCTGATTCCACGCTTCTGATTCCACGCTTCTGATTCCATGCTTCTGATTCCATGCTTCTGATTCCACGTTTCTGATTCCATGCTTCTGATTCCACGTTTCTGATTCCATGCTTCTGATTCCACGTTTCTGATTCCATGCTTCTGATTCCATGCTTCTGATTCCATGCTTCTGATTCCATGCTTCTGATTCCATGCTTTGATCACGTGGATTGGGATATGTTCCGCATTGCGTCCAACAACAACATTGACGAGTACACTGATTCGGTGAGCGAGTTCATTAGAAAGTGCATTGATGATGTTATACCCACAGCGTCTATTAAAACATTCCCAAACCAGAAACCGTGGATTGATGGCAGATCTCGCACGAAACTGAAAGCGCGAACCACTGCTTTTAACCAGGGCAAGGTGACCAGAAACATGACCGAATACAAAGTGTAGCTATTCCCTCCGCAAGGCTATCAATAATAATATAATAATAATATGCCATTTAGCAGACGCTTTTATCCAAAGCGACTTACAGTCATGTGTGCATACATTCTACGTATGGGTGGTCCCGGGAATCAAACCCACTACCCTGGCGTTACAAGCACCATGCTCTACCAACTGAGCTACAGAACCACCAAGCTAAGTGTAAGTATAGAGTCAAATTGGAGTCGCAATTCAACGGCTCAGACACGAGAGGTATGTGGCAGGGTCTACAGTCAATCACAGACTATAAAAGGAAAACCAGCCCCGTCGCAGACCAGGATGTCTTGCTCCTAGACAGACTAAAGAACTTCTTTGCTTGCTCGCTTTGAGGACAACACAGTACCACCGATACGGCCCAAAATCTGCATCCCCAGCCACATCCCCAGACCAGCTGGCTGGTGTGTTTACGGACATATTCAATCAATCCTTGTCCCAGTCTGCTGTCCCCACATGCTTCAATAGGGTCGCCATTGTTCCTGTGAAAGCTAAGAGCTTAATGATATCTTTTTTATTTTACCTTTATTTAACTAGGCAAGTCAGTTAAGAACAAACTCTTATTTTCAATGACGGCCTAGGAACAGTGGGTTAACTGCCTGTTCAGGGGCAGAACGACAGATTTGTACCTTGACAGCTCAGGGGTTTGAACTTGCAACCTTCCGGTTACTAGTCCAACGCTCTAACCACTAGGCTACACTGCCGCCCCGTAGCACTCACTTCCGTCATCATGAAGTGCTTTGAGAGACTAGTCAAGGACCATATCACCTCCACCCTACCTGACACCTAGACCAGACATGGGCAAACTACGGCCCGCGGGCCACATACGGCCCGTTAGGCTTTTTAATCCCGGCCCGCCGAACTTGTCCAAATTATAGTAAAACCTCATTTTTTCCCCTTTCCCTGCAATGCCCACGTTTCCCCAATAGATGGCACACTCAAAACACATTGACCGTTGTTGGAGTGGCGCGTATTTCTCTTTATTTCACTTTAATTTTCACTTCGTTTCACGTCACCATTAAGCCCTTCTGTGAAAATGAGCGAATGCCGAGTGTTTAATAAGGAGTGGACAACAAAATACTTCTTCACTGAAGTCCGATCAACTGCTGTATGTCTGATATGCCAAGAAGCTGTTGCGGTTTTCAAAGAGTACAATATCAGCCGTCACTTTGCCACGAAGCATGCAAACTATGCTAGCAAGCAGTCAACACAAGAACGGGCGGCTACTGCTCAGAGGTTGGCAGCTAATTTACAGAGTCAACAGAACTTTTTTCACCGACAAACTGCAAACAAACAAAACTAACTCCAGACTTTGATGCACTGGCAAAAAAGGGAGACCAACAACACTGTTCCCACTGAAATGGTGAGTTTTTCTGCTGTGTTATGAAAAAATGCATATGGAAAGTTTGGAAGTGCGTCTTTTAATTAAGAGCAATGCGCATATACGCACAGCAGCGGTACAGTAGCTTAATTAACACGCCCGCACATCGCTCTTAATTTAAATTTAAATTTTCAGCTGCAGGTAGGATATTTAATACAGCCTATGTCTGTGTGCTTGGCAACGATACACGTGTACTGTTTGCGCGTGAAGGCGAGGGCGTCCGTGGCGAGTTTGTAGAGCGCGCGGTCAGGACAATCCATCCATGATTTTGCGGAGTTTAACACAAGTAGATATTATTGAGCTTGAGTATTTCGTAGTGTAATAATATGTTTTGAATGTTGAAAGTGATTCCATTTTTCAATAAATGTTGATTTCTTTAACTTTGCACCTTCGATTGAAACTTATTAAAAACAGACGCAATCTTGATAAATCACAGTGCGTATGTTATTTTAATCTATTTACATTTCCTCCTCCCAGTATCTGCGAAATAGTATGTAAATGCCATATCTTGCATATTCCTTGAGACAAATTTATTAACTGATAAGGGCTATTTTTCACATTTGAAAGACAGTTAATAAATTGGGTTGTAGTGTTCTTACTGTGCTATGAGGTTTGCACACACTACATTTAATGCTTTAGTATATCCGGCCCAAACACTCCCTCCAAATGCTCCTGGCCCGGCCCCTCTGTCAAATTTTAGAACCCATTGTGGCCCGCGAGTCAAAAAGTTTGCCCACCTCTGCCCTAGACCCACTCCAATTTGCTTACCGCCCAAATAGGTCCACAGAAGACACAATCTCAACCACACTGCACACTGCCCTAACCCATCTGGACAAGAGGAATACCTATGTGAGAATGCTGTTCATCGACTACAGCACAGCATTCAACACCATAGTACCCTCCAAACTCGTCATCAAGCTCAAGACCCTGGGTCTCGACCCGAACCGGTGCAACATGGTCCTGGACTTCCAGACTGGCTGCACCCATGTGGTGAAGGTAGGGAACAACATCTCCTCCCCGCTGATCTTCAACACTGGGGCCCCACAAGGGGCGTTCTCAACCCTCTCCTGTACTCCCTGTTCATCCACGACTGCGTGGCCATGCAGGCCTCCAACTCAATCATCAAGTTTGCAGACGACACTACAGTGGTAGGCTTGATTACCAACAACGACGAGACCCTACAGGGAGGAGGAGTGGTGTCAGGAAAATAACCTCACACTCAACGTCAACAAAACAAAGGAGATAATCGTGGACTTCATGAAACAGCAGAGGGAGCAGCCCCTATCCACATCGATGGGACAGTAGTGGAGAGGGTGGAAAGTTTTAAGTTCCTCGGGATACACATCACAGACATACTGAATTGGTCCACAAACACAGACAGCATCAGGAGGCTGAAGAGATTTGGCTTGTAACCAAAAACACTCACACACTTTTACAGATGCACAATCGAGAGCATTCTGTCGGGCTGTATCACCGCCTGGTACGGCAACTGTACAGCCCTCAACCGCAGAGCTCTCCAGAGGGTAGTGAGGTCTGCACAACGATCACCGGGGCAAACTACCTGCCCTCTGGACACCTACACCACCCGATGTTTCAGGAAGGCCATAAAGATCATCAAGGACATCAACCACCCGAACCACTGCCTGTTCACCCCGCTATCATCCAGAAGGCGAGGTCAGTACAGGTGCATCAAAACAGGGACCGAGGGACTGAAAAACAGCTTCTATCTCAAGGCCATCAGACTGTTAAACATACTGACTCAACTCCAGCCACTTTAATAATGGAAAAATTGATGTAATACATGTATCACTAGCCACTTTAAACAATGCCACTTCATATAATGTTTACATACCCTACATTACTCATCTCATATGTATATACTGTACTCTGTACCATCTACTGTATCTTGTTTACATACCCTACATTACTCATCTCATATGTATATACTGTACTCTGTACCATCTACTGTATCTTGTTTACATACCCTACATTACTCATCTCATATGTATATACTGTACTCTGTACCATCTACTGCATCTTGTTTACATACCCTACATTACTCATCTCATCATATGTATATACTGTACTCTGTACCATCTACTGCATATACTGTCTCATATGTATATACTGTACTCCATCTACTGCATCTTGTTTACATACCCTACATTACTCATCTCATATGTATATACTGTACTCTGTACCATCTACTGCATCTTGTTTACATACCCTACATTACTCATCTCATATGTATATACTGTACTCTGTACCATCTACTGCATCTTGTTTACATACCCTACATTACTCATCTCATATGTATATACTGTACTCTGTACCATCTACTGCATCTTGTTTACATACCTACATTACTCATCTCATCTTCTATACCATCTACTGTTTTTACATACCCTACATTACTCATCTCATCCTTATGTATATACTGTACTCTGTACCATCTACTGCATCTTGTTTACATACCCTACATTACTCATCTCATATGTATATACTGTACTCTGTACCATCTACTGCATCTTGTTTACATACCCTACATTACTCATCTCATATGTATATACTGTACTCTGTACCATCTACTGCATCTTGTTTACATACCCTACATTACTCATCTCATATGTATATACTGTACTCTGTACCATCTACTGCATCTTGTTTACATACCCTACATTACTCATCTCATATGTATATACTGTACTCTGTACCATCTACTGCATCTTGTTTACATACCCTACATTACTCATCTCATATGTATATACTGTACTCTGTACCATCTACTGCATCTTGTTTACATACCCTACATTACTCATCTCATTTGTATATACTGTACTCTGTACCATCTACTGCATCTTGTTTACATACCCTACATGACTCATCTCATATGTATATACTGTACTCTGTACCATCTACTGCATCTTGTTTACATACCCTACATTACTCATCTCATATGTATATACTGTACTCTGTACCATCTACTGCATCTTGTTTACATACCCTACATTACTCATCTCATATGTATATACTGTACTCTGTACCATCTACTGCATCTTGTTTACATACCCTACATTACTCATCTCATATGTATATACTGTACTCTGTACCATCTACTGCATCTTGTTTACATACCCTACATTACTCATCTCATATGTATATACTGTACTCTGTACCATCTACTGCATCTTTCCATCTTAATGTAATATGGAATTACCATCTACATCTTTCCATCTTAATGTATTAACATCTGCTAACCGTGTGTATGTGACCAATTAAAAAACTGATTAGCATCTCAGTTTCCACCTCATTTTGTGGGCAGTGAGCACATAGCCTGTCTTCTCTTGAGAGCCATGTCTGCCTACGGTGGCCTTTCTCAATAGCAAGGCTATGCTCACATAGTCAACACTTTCCTTAAGTTTGTGCCTGTCACAGGGGTCAGATATTCTGCTACTCTGTACTCTCTGTTTAGGGACAAATAGCGTTCTAGTTTTTTCTGTTTTCTTGTTAATTATTTGTAATGTGTCAAGTAATTATCTTTTTGTTTTCTCATGATTTGATTGGGTCCAATTGTGTTGCTGTCCTGGGGCTCTGTGGGGTCTGTTTGTGAACAGAGCCCCAGGACCAGCTTGCTTAGGGGACTCTCCTCCAGGTTCATCTCTCTGTAGATGATGGCTTTGTTATGGAGGGTTTGGGAATCGCTTCCTTTTAGGTGGTTGTACGATTATTTTCTGGATTTTGATAATTAGTGGGTATCGGCCTAATTCTGCTCTGCATGCATTATTTGGTGTTTTACGTTGTACACAGAATATATTATTGCAGAATTTGGCATGCAGAGTCTCAATTTGGTGAATTCCTGGTTGGTGATCAGACCCCAGACCTCACAACCATAAAGGGAAATGGGTTCTATGACTGATTCAAGTATTTTTTTGCCAGATCCTAATTGGTATGTCACATTTTATATTCCTTTTGTTCACATAGAAGGCCCTTCTTGCCTTGTCTCTCAGATCATTCAAAGCTTTGTGGAAG
>NC_060192.1:44177350-44185771 GCF_021184085.1 Oncorhynchus gorbuscha
AACACCATACAAAACAACACCATACAAAACAACACCATACAAAACAACACCATACAAAACAACACAATAACAAAGTACAAAACAACACAGTACAAAACAACACAGTACAAAACAACACAATACAAAACAACACAGTACAAAACAACACAATACCAAACAACACAGTACAAAACAACACCATACAAAACAACACCATACAAAACAACACAGTACAAAACAACACCATACAAAACAACACAATACCAAACAACACAATACCAAACAACACCATACAAAACAACACAATACCAAACAACACAGTACAAAACAATACCAAACAACAGAGTACAAAACAACACTATAAAAAACAACACAATACAAAACAACACCATACAAAACAACACCATACAAAACAACACAATAACAAAGTACAAAACAACACAGTACAAAACAACACCATACTAAACAACACAGTACAAAACAACCATACAAAACAACACCATACAAAACAACACCATACTAAACAACACAGTACAAACAACACAGTACAAAACAACACCATACAAAACAACACCATACTAAACAACACCATACTAAACAACACAGTACAAAACAACACAATACAAAACAACACAGTACAAAACAACACAGTACAAAACAACACCATACAAAAGAACACAGTACAAAACAACACAGTACAAAACAACACAATACCAAACAACACAGTACAAAACAACACCATACAAAACAACACCATACAAAACAACACAGTACAAAACAACACCATACAAAACAACACAATACCAAACAACACAATACCAAACAACACCATACAAAACAACACAATACCAAACAACACAGTACAAAACAATACCAAACAACAGAGTACAAAACAACACTATAAAAACAACACAATACAAAACAACACAGTACAAAACAACACAATACCAAACAACACAGTACAAAACAACACCATACAAAACAACACAATAACAAAGTACAAAACAACACAGTACAAAACAACACCATACTACACAACACAGTACAAAACAACACCATACAAAACAACACCATACAAAACAACACCATACAAAACAACACCATACTAAACAACACAGTACAAAACAACACCATACAAAACAACACCATACAAAACAACACCATACTAAACAACACCATACTAAACAACACAGTACAAAACAACACAATACAAAACAACACGGTACAAAACAACACAGTACAAAACAACACCATACAAAAGAACACAGTACAAAACAACACAGTACAAAACAACACAGTACAAAACAACACCATACAAACAACACAGTACAAAACAACACCATACAAAGCAACAGAGTACAAACAACACAATACAAACAACACCATACAAAGCAACACCATACAAAACAACACAGTACAAAACAACACAGTACAAAACAACACCATACAAAACAACACCATACAAAACAACACAGTACAAAACAACACAGTACAAAAACAACACCATACAAAACAACACAGTACAAAACAACACAGTACAAAAACAACACCATACAAAAGAACACAGTACAAAAAACAACACAGTACAAAACAACACCATACAAAACAACACAGTACAAAACAACACAGTACAAAACAACACCATACAAAACAACACCATACAAAACAACACAGTACAAAACAATACCAAACAACACAGTACAAAACAACACCATACAAAACAACACAGTACAAAACAACACAGTACAGAACAACAGTACAAAACAACACAATACCAAACAACACAATACAAAACAACACCATACAAAACAGTACAAAACAACACAGTACAAAACAACATAGTACAAAACAACACAAAACAAAACAACACAGTACAAAACAACACAATACCAAACAACACAGTACAAAACAACACCATACAAAACAACACCATACAAAACAACACAGTACAAAATAACACCATACAAAACAACACAATACCAAACAACACAATACCAAACAACACCATACAAAACAACACCATACAAAACAACACAGTACAAAACAACACAATACCAAACAACACAGTACAAAACAACACCATACAAAACAACACCATACAAACAACACAGTACAAAACAACACAATACCAAACAACACAGTACAAAACAAACACCATACTAAACAACACCGTACAAAACAACACAGTACAAAACAACACAATACCAAACAACACAGTACAAAACAAACACCATACTAAACAACACCGTACAAAACAACACAGTACAAAACAACACCATACAAAGCAACACAGTACAAACCACACCAAACAAAACAACACCATACAAAACAACACAGTACAAAACAACACAGTACAAAACAACACCATACAAAACAACACAGTACAAAACAACACAGTACAAAACAACACCATACCAAACAACACAAGTACCAAACAAAACAGTACAAAACAACACAGTACAAAACAACACCATACAAAACAACACAAGTACCAAACAACACCATACAAACAACACCATACAAAACAACACCATACAAAACAACACAATAACAAAGTACAAAACAACACAGTACAAAACAACACCATACTAAACGACACAGTACAAAACAACACCATACCAAACAACACAATACAAAACAACACCATACAAAACAGTACAAAACAACACAGTACAAAACAACACAGTACAAAACAACACAATACAAAACAACACAGTACAAAACAACACAATACCAAACAACACAGTACAAAACAACACCATACAAAACAACACCATACAAAACAACACAGTACAAAACAACACCATACAAAACAACACAATACCAAACAACACAATACCAAACAACACCATACAAAACAACACCGTGCAAACAACACAGTACAAAACAATACCAAACAACAGAGTACAAAACAACACTATAAAAAAACAACACAATACAAAACAACACAGTACAAAACAACACAATACCAAACAACACAGTACAAAACAACACCATACAAAACAACACCATACAAAACAACACAATAACAAAGTACAAAACAACACAGTACAAAACAACACCATACTAAACAACACAGTACAAAACAACACCATACAAAACAACACCATACAAAACAACACAATAACAAAGTACAAAACAACACAGTACAAAACAACACCATACTAAACAACACCATACTAAACAACACCGTACAAAACAACACAGTACAAAACAACACAGTACAAAACAACACCATACAAAACAACACCATACAAAACAACACAGTACAAAACAACACAGTACAAAACAACACAGTACAAAACAACACAGTACAAAACAACACCATACAAAAGAACACAGTACAAAACAACACAGTACAAAACAACACCATACAAAACAACACAGTACAAAACAACACAGTACAAAACAACACCATACAAAACAACACCATACAAAACAACACAGTACAAAACAATACCAAACAACACAGTACAAAACAACACCATACAAAACAACACAGTACAAAACAACACAGTACAGAACAACAGTACAAAACAACACAATACAAAACAACACCATACAAAACAGTACAAAACAACATAGTACAAAACAACACAAAACAAAACAACACAGTACAAAACAACACAATACCAAACAACACAGTACAAAACAACACCATACAAAACAACACCATACAAAACAACACAGTACAAAATAACACCATACAAAAACAACACAATACCAAACAACACAATACCAAACAACACCATACAAAACAACACCATACAAAACAACACAGTACAAAACAACACAATACCAAACAACACAGTACAAAACAACACCATACAAAACAACACCATACAAAACAACACAGTACAAAACAACACCATACAAAACAACACAATACCAAACAACACAATACCAAACAACACAATACAAAACAACACAATACAAAAACAACACAGTACAAAACAACACCATACAAAACAACACAATACCAAACAACACAATACAAAACAACACAATACAAAACAACACAGTACAAAACAACTCAGTACAAAACAACACAAAACAATACAATGCAAAACAACACAGTACAAAACAACTCAATAAAAAACAACACCATACAAAACAACACAATACAAAACAACACTGTACAAAACAACACAATACCAAACAATACCAAACAACACAGTACAAAACAACACCATACAAAACAACACAATACCAAACAATACCAAACAACACAGTACAAAACAACACCATACAAAACAACACAATACAAAACAACACTGTACATAACAACACAATACCAAACAATAACAAACAACACAGTACAAAACAACACCATACAAAACAACACAGTACAAAACAACACCATACCAAACAACACAATACAAAACAACTCAATACAAAACAACACCATATAAAACAACACAATACAAAACAACACTGTACAAAACAACACAATACCAAACAACACAGTACAAAATAACACCATACAAAACAACACCATACAAAACAACACTATACAAAACAACACCATACAAAACAATTCCAAACAACACAGTACAAAACAACACCATACAAAACAACACAGTACAAAACAACGCCATACAAAACAGCACAATACAAAACAACACAGTACAAAACAATACCAAACAACACAGTACAAAAGAACACAGTACAAAACAACACAATACAAAACAACACAGTACAAAACAATACCAAACAACACAGTACAAAACAACACAATACCAAACAACACAGTACAAAACAACACAATTCCAAACAACACAATACCAAACACAACAGTACAAAACAACTCAGTACAAAACAACACAAAAACACAATACAAAACAACACAATACAAAACAACACAATACCAAACCACACAATACCAGACAACACAATACAAAACAACACAATACAAAACAATACCAAACAACACATTACAAAACAACACAGTACCAAACAACACAATACCAAACAACACAGTACAAAATAACACAATACCAAACAACACAGTACAAAACAACACAATACCAAACAACACAGTACAAAACAACACAATACAATACAACACAGTACAAAACAACACAGTACAACACAACACAGTACAAAACAACACAATACAAAACAACACAATACAAAACAACTCAATACAAAACAACACAGTACAAACTACACAATAGCAAACAACACAATACCGGACAACACAATACAAAACAACACAACACAAAAAAACACAGTACCAATCAACACAGTACAAAACAACACCATACAAAACAACTCAGTACAAAACAACACAAAACAACACAATACAAAAAACAACACAGTACAAAACAACTCAATACAAAACAACACCATACAAAACAACACAATACAAAAACAACACAGTACAAAACAACACAATACCAAACAATACCAACAACACAGTACAAAACAACACCATACAAAACAACACAGTACAAAAAACAACACTATACAAACACCATACAAAACAATACAAAACAACACAGTGCAAAACAACTCAGTACAACACAACACAAAACAATACAATACAAAACAACACAGTACAAAAACAACACAGTACAAAACAACTCAAAACAAAACAACACCATACAAAACAACACAATACAAAACAACTCAGTACAACACAACACAAAACAATACAATACAAAAACAACACAGTACAAAAAACACAGTACAAAACAACTCAGTACAACACAACGCAAAACAATACAATACAAAACAAACAATACCAAACAACACAGTACAAACAACACTATACAAACAACACGATACCAAACAACACAGTACAAAACAACACAATAGCAAACAACACAATACCAAACAACACAGTACAAAAAAACACAGTACAAACAACTCAGTACAAAACAACACAAAAACAATACAATGCAAAACAACACAGTACAAAACAACCAATACAAACAACACCATACAAAACAACACCATACAAAACAACACAGTACAAAACAACACAATACAAACAACACAATACAAAACAACACCAATACAAAACAACACAGTACAAAACAACTCAGTACAAAACAACACAAAACAATACAATGCAAAAACAACACAGTACAAACAACTCAATAAAAAACAACACCATACAAAACAACACAATACAAAACAACACTGTACAAAACAACACAATACAAACAATACCAAACAACACAGTACAAAACAACACCATACAAAACAACACAATACCAAACAATACCAAACAACACAGTACAAAAACAACACCATACAAAACAACACAATACAAAACAACACTGTACATAACAACACAATACCAAACAATAACAAACAACACAGTACAAAACAACACCATACAAAACAACACAGTACAAAACAACACAGTACAAAACAACACCATACCAAACAACACAATACAAAACAACTCAATACAAAACAACACAGTACAAAACAACACAGTACAAAAACAACACCATACAAAAAGAACACAGTAAAACAACACCATACTAAACAACACCGTACAAAACAACACAGTACAAAACAACACCATACAAAAACAACACCATACAAAACAACACAGTACAAAACAACACAGTACAAAACAACACCATACAAAACAACACCATACAAAACAACACAGTACAAAAAACACAGTACAAAACAACACAGTACAAAACAACACAGTACAAAACAACACCATACAAAAAAGAACACAGTACAAAACAACACAGTACAAAACAACACCATACAAAACAACACAGTACAAAACAACACAGTACAAAACAACACCATACAAAACAACACCATACAAAACAACTGTACAAAACAACACCATACAAAACAGGACAATACAAAACAACACAGTACCAAACAACACAATACAAAAACAAACAACACAGTACAAACAACACAGTACAAAACAACAAAACAACACAGTACAAAACAACACAGTACAAAACAATACCAAACAACAAAACAGTACAAAAACAATACAAAACAACACAATACCAAACAACACAGTACAAAACAACAAAACAACACCATACAAAACAAAACAACACACACCAAACACAGCAGTACAAAAACAACCCAGTACAAAACAACACCAAAAACAACACAAAAACACAAATACAAAACAACAAATACAAAACAACACACACAAACAAACCACACAATACCAGACAACACAATACAAAACAACACAATACAAAACAATACCAAACAACACATTACAAAACAACACAGTGCCAAACAACACAATACCAAAACAACACAGTACAAAATAACACAATACCAAACAACACAGTACAAAACAACACCATACAAAACAACACAATACCAAAACAAACAACACAGTACAAAACAAAACAACACAATACAAAACAACACTGTACATAACACAGTACAAACAATAACAAACACAGTACAACACAACACAGTACAAAACAACACCATACCAAACAACAAAACAAAACACTCAATACAAAACAACACAATAAAACAACACAATACAAACAACACTGTACAAAACAATACCAATGCCAAACAACACAGTACAAAATAACACCATATACAAAACAACCATACAAAACAACACTATACAAAACAACACCATACAAAACAATTCAAACAACACAGTACAAAACTAAGCACCATACAAAACAACACAATTACAAAACAACACCATACAAAACAGCTGTTACAAAACAACACAGTACAAAACAATACCAAACAACACAATTACAAAACAACACAGTACAAAACAACACAATACAAAACAACACAGTACAAAACAACACAAACAACACAGTACAAAACAACACAATACCAAACAACACAGTACAAAACAACACAATTCCAAACAACACAATACCAAACACAACAGTACAAAACAACTCAGTACAAAACAACACAAAAAACACAATACAAAACAACACAATACAAAACAACACAATACCAAACCACACAATACCAGACAACACAATACAAAACAACACAATACAAAACAATACCAAACAACACATTACAAAACAACACAGTACCAAACAACACAATACCAAACAACACAGTACAAAATAACACAATACCAAACAACACAGTACAAAACAACACAATACCAAACAACACAGTACAAAACAACACAATACAATACAACACAGTACAAAACAACACAGTACAACACAACACAGTACAAAACAACACAATACAAAACAACACAATACAAAACAACTCAATACAAAACAACACAGTACAAAACTACACAATAGCAAACAACACAATACCGGACAACACAATACAAAACAACACAACACAAAAAACACAGTACCAATCAACACAGTACAAAACAACACCATACAAAACAACTCAGTACAAAACAACACAAAACAACACAATACAAAACAACACAGTACAAAACAACTCAATACAAAACAACACCATACAAAACAACAC